>NC_052152.1:208363789-208418273 GCF_902713615.1 Scyliorhinus canicula | reverse complement strand
CCCCCACTAACCCTCCACAACCCCCATCCGCTAACTCTCCCCCCCCACTAACTCTCCCACACCCCCCATCTGCTAACTCTCCCCCCCCACTAACTCTCCCACACCCCCCATCCGCTAACTCTCCCCCCACTAACCCTCCCACCCCCCATCCGCTAACTCTCCCCCACTAACCCCCCCACACCCCATCCGCTAACTCTCCCCCACTAACCCTCCCACACCCCCATCCGCTAACTCTCCCCCACTAACCCTCCCACACCCCCCCATCCGCTAACTCTCCCCCCACTAACTCCCTCCCACCCCCCCATCCGCTAACTCTCCCCCACTTACTCTCCCACACCCCCATCCGCTAACTCTCCCCCACTAACCCTCCCACACCCCCCCATCCGCTAACTCTCCCCCCACTAACTCCCTCCCACCCCCCCATCCGCTATCTCTCCCCCACTTACTCTCCCACACCCCCATCCGCTAACTCTCCCCCCACTAACTCTCCCACACCCCCCATCCGCTAACTCTCCCCCCACTAACTCCCTCCCACCCCCCCATCCGCTAACTCTCCCCCCCACTAACCCTCCCAAACCCCCCATCCGCTAACTCTCCCCCCACTAACCCTCCCACCCCCCCATCCGCTAACTCTCCCCCCCACTAACCCTCCCACCCCCCATCCGCTAACTCTCCCCCCACTAACTCTCCCACACCCCATCAGCTAACACTCCCCCCCCATCCGCTAACTCTCCCCCCACTAACCCTCCCACCCCCCCATCCGCTAACTCTCCCCCCACTAACCCTCCCACACCCCCATCCACTAACTCTCCCCCCCACTAACCCTCCCACCCCCCCATTCGCTAACTCTCCTCCCATACGCTAACTCTCCCCCCCCCACTAACCCTCCCACCCCCCCATCCGCTAACTCTCCCCCCCACTAACCCTCCCACACCCCCATCCACTAACTCTCCTCCCCACTAACCCTCCCACACCCCCCATCCACTAACTCTCCCCCCCACTAACTGTCCCACATCCCATCCACTAACTCTCCTCCCATCCACTAACTCTCCCACACCCCCCCCATCCGCTAACTCTCCCCCCAGTAACTCTCCCACACCCCCCATCCGCTAACTCTCCCCCCCACTAACTCTCCCACACGCCGCCATCCGCTAACTCTCCCCCCACTAACCCTCCCACCCCCCATCCACTAACTCTCCTCCCCACTAACCCTCCCACACCCCCCATCCACTAACTCTCCCCCCACTAACTGTCCCACATCCCATCCACTAACTCTCCTCCCATCCACTAACTCTCCCACACCCCCATCCGCTAACTCTCCCCCCCCACTAACTCTCCCACACGCCGCCATCCGCTAACTCTCCCCCCACTAACTGTCCCACACCCCATCCGCTAACTCTCCCCCATCCACTAACTCTCCCACACCCCCCCATCCGCTAACTCTCCCCCCCACTAACTCTCCCACACCCCCCATCCGCTAACTCTCCCCCCATACGCTAACTCTCCCCCCCCACTAACTCTCCCACCCCCCCACTGAGTTTCAGTAACTGCCCATTAACCAGTGCAAACATCCATTGAAGACGTTGCCAAGGAGACCAGCCATATCACCACAAATCAAACAGGCTCAGGAATCAGAAACTATTAGCGAAGGTCAACAATCCTGTGACAAAGGGAGGTTAAGAAGAGACGATAAACCCAGATTATTCCTCAGTCTGTCAAGAATAGAACCAGTGGCATCAAAAGGAAATTATTCAGATATTGATTTCTTTAAAGATATCAGGAAAAATGTCTTTGGGTGGAGGATGATGAATGTTTGCAATAATATACTGGATGAAGCTGGTTACTCCAGGCCAAAGCTTTGGGTTATTCACCATATAATTAAACGCCAGCATTTACTCACTTTCTCTCATCACCAATTATTCTTCTGTCGCAGTCAATGACCCCATCCTGGTCAAATCTCCACACACCCACCCACCCACCCATTACACATACCCGCTCACAATCCACCCACCCACAACACTCATACCCGCTCACAATCCACCCACACACCCACCTACCCCCGCACACAAACATGCAGACTCCTACACCTATCACCCCACCCACACATACACCCGCATACAGAAACACACACACATATACACTCCAGTCCAGGGGTGATGTCAGACAGCATATCTGCACAGTAAGTGGTGACAAATCAGGAATCACACTCCGCAAACGTTAGTGAGGCTGCTGGGAAATTGAAACTGACAAACCTGTGGTTAGTGATGTTAGTGTTTTGCAATGGCTGACAGTATTATGCGTTATATAGCCAAGTCAGAGTAATGAAGGTAGCGACCAGCCAACATCTCATTTAATGGGAGCAAAGCCAGCAGGTCAGTGCCCCCCTCCTCTTCCTGTGTACACTTGCAGTTTCTCCTTAGCTCATTTAGAGCATATCTCCTGTCTTGGTCTCTATCTCCCTGTCTTGGTCTATATTTCCCACTCCTGGTCTATATCTCCTGTCTTGGTCTCTATCTCCCAGTCCTGGTCTATATTTCCCAGTCCTGGTCTATATCTCCCAGTCCTGGTCTCTATCTCCCAGTCCTGGTCTATATTTCCCAGTCCTGGTCTATATCTCCCAGTCCTGGTCTATATCTTCCAGTTCTGGTCTATACCTCCCAGCCCAGGTCTGTAATCCCAGTAATGGTCTATATCTTCCAGTTCTGGTCCATATCTCCCACTCCTGGTCTATATCTTCCAGTTCTGGTCTATAGCACCCAGTCCCGGTCTGTAATCCCAGTAATGGTCTATATCTTCCAGTTCTGGTCCATATCTCCCACTCCTGGTCTATATCTTCCAGTTCTGGTCTATATCTCACAGTCCCGGTCTATATCTCCCAGTAATGGTCTAAATCTTCCAGTTCTGGTCCATATCTCCCAGTCCTGGTCTATATCACCCAGTCCTGGTCTATATCTCCCAGTCCTGGTCTATATCTCCCAGTCCTGGTCTATATCTGCCAGTCCTGGTCTATATCACCCAGTCCTGGTCTATATCTCCCAGTCCTGGTCTATATCTCCCCGTCCTGGCCTATATCTCCCAGTCCTGGTCTATATCTCCCAGTCCTGGCCAATATCTCCCAGTCGTGGTCTATATCTCCCAGTCATGGTCTATATCTCCCCGTCCTGGTCTATATCTCCCAGTCCTGGTCTATATCTCCCAGTCCTGGCCAATATCTCCCAGTCCTGGTCTATATCTGCCAGTCCTGGTCTATATCTCCCAGTCCTGGTCTATATCTCCCAGTCCTGGTCTATATCTCCCAGTCCTGGTCTATATCTCCTTGTCCTGGTCTGTATCTCCCCGTTCTGGTCTATATCTCCCACACCTGGTCTATATCTCCCAGTCCTGGTCTATATCTCCCAGTCCTGGTTAATATCTCCCAGTTCTGGTCCCTAGCTCCCTATTGTAGTCTATATCTCCCAGCCCTGGTCGATATCTCCCAGTTCTGGTCTATATCTCCCAGTTCTGGTCTATATCTCCCAGTTCTGGTCTATATCTCCCCGTCCTGGTCTATATCTCCCAGTCCTGGTCTATATCTCCCAGTCCTGGCCTATATCTGCCTGTCCAGGTCTATATCTCCCAGTCCTGGTCCATATCTCCCAGTCCTGGTAAATATCTCCCAGTCCTGGCCAATATCTCCCAGTCGTGGTCTATATCTCCCAGTCCTGGTCTATATCTTCCAGTCCTGGTCTATATCTCCCAGTTATGGTCCATATCTCCCAGTCCTGGTCTATATCTCCGGGTCCTGGTCTATATCTCCCACAGCTGGTCTATAACTCCCAGTCCTGGTCTATATCTCCCAGTCCTGGTCTATAACTCCCAGTCCTGGTCTATATCTCCCAGTCCTGGTCTATAACTCCTAGTCCTGGTCTATATCTCCCATCCTGGTCTATATCTCCCAGTCCTGGTCTATATCTCCCAGTCCTGGTCTATATCTCCCAGTCGTAGTCTATATCTCCCACTCCTGGTCTATATCTCCCAGTCCTGGTCTATATCTCCCATCCTGGTTAATATCTCCCAGTTCTGGTCTATATCTCCCAGTCCTGGTCAATATCTTCCAGTTTCGGTCTATATTTCCCAGTCCTGGTCTGTATCTTCCAGTTCTGGTCTATATCTCCCAGTCCCTGTCTATATCTTCCAGTTCTGGTCTATATCTCCCAGTCACGGTCTATTTATCCGTAATGCCTATATCCTCCAGTTCTCCCACTCCTGGTCTATATCCCAGTCCTGGTCTATATCTCCTCCTGGTCTATCTCCCAGTCCTGGTCTATATCCCAGTCCTGGTCTATATTTCCCACTCCAGGTCGATATCTTCCAGTTCTGGTCTATATCTCCCAGTCCCGGTCTACATCTCCCAGTTCTGGTCTATATCTCCCAGTCCTGGTCTATATCTCCCAGTCCTGGTCTATATCTCCCAGTCCTGGTCTATATCTCCCACTGGTCTATCGCCCAGTCCTGTCTATATCTCCCAGTCCTGGTCTATATCTCCCAGTCCTGGTCATATCTCCCATCCTGGTCTATAACTCCCAGTCCTGGTCTATATCTCCCTTCCCGGTCTATATCTCCCAGTCCGGTCTATATCTCCCATCCTGGTCTATATCTCCCATCCTGGTCTATATCTCCCTCCTGGTCTATATCTCCCAATCCTGGTCTATATCTCCCAGTCCTGGTCTATATCTCCCATCCTGGTCTATATCTCCCCTCCTGGTCTATATCTCCCACTCCTGGTCTATATCTCCCAGTCCTGGTCTATCTCCCAGTTCCTGGTCTCTATCTCCCAGTCCTGGTCTATATCTCCCAGTCCTGGTCTATATCTCCCATCCTGTCTATATCTCCCAGTCTGGTCTATAGTCCCCTCCTGGTCTATATCTCCCACTCCTGTCTATATCCCCTCCTGCTCCTATATCTTCATCTCTCTATCTCCCTACTCTATCTCACTTCTCTCCCAGTCCTGGTCTATATCTCCCCATCCTGGTCTATATCTCCCAGTCTGGTCTATATCTCCCACCTTCTATATCTCCCATCCGCTATATCTCCCACTCCGGTCTATATCTCCCAGTCCTGGTCTATATCTCCCAGTCCTGGTCTATATCTCCCACTCCTGGTCTATATCTCCCACTCCTGGTCTATATCTCCCAGTCCTGGTCTATATCTCCCAGTCCTGGTCTATATCTCCCATCCTGGTCTATATCTCCCAGTCCTGGTCTATATCTCCCAGTCCTGGTCTATATATCCCAGTCCTGGTCTATATCTCCCAGTGCTGGTCTATATCTCCCAGTCCTGGTCTATAGATCCTAGTCCTGGTCTATATCTCCCCGTTATGGTCTATATCTCCCAGTCCTGGTCTATATCTCCCAGTCCTGGTCTATATCTCCCAGTCCTGGTCTAAATATCCCAGTCCTGGTCTATATCTCCCAGTCCTGGTCTATATCTCCCAGTCCTGTCTATACTCCCAGTCCTGGTCTATATCTCCCAGTCCTGGTCTATATCTCCCGTCCTGGTCTATATCTCCCATCCTGGTCTATATCTCCCATCCTGGTCTATATCTCCCAGTCCTGGTCTATATCTTCCATCCTGGTCTATATCTCCCAGTCCTGGTCTATATCTCCCAGTCTGTGGTCTATATCTCCCAGTCCCTTGGTCTATATCATCCTAGCTCCTGGTCTATATGTACTAGTTATGTGTCCCATCTACCTATTTATGTGATATATCTCCCAGTCCTGGTAATATCTCCCCAGTCAGGTTCTATATTCCCAGTCCTGGCCAATATCTCCCATTCGTGGTCTATACCTCCCAGTCTGGTCTATAATCGTCCAGGTCCTAGGTCTATATCTCCCAGGTACTGGTCTATATCTCCAGGGTCGCTGGTCTATATCTCCCAGTCCTGGTCCTATATCTCCCACTCCTGGTCTAATTCTCCATCCTGGTCCTATAATCTCCCACTCCTGGGTCTATATCTCCCAGTCCCTGGTCTATATCTCCCAGTCCTGGTCTATATCTCCCAGTCCTGGTCTATATCTCCCAGTCCTGGTCTATATCTCCCATCCTGGTCTATATCTCCCAGTCCTGGTCTATATCTCCCACTCCTGGTCTATATCTCCCACTCCTGGTCTATATCTCCCAGTCCTGGTCTATATCTCCCAGTCCTGGTCTATATCTCCCAGTTCTGGTCTATATCTCCCACACCTAGTCTATATCTCCCAGTCCTCGTCTATATCTCCCACTCCTGGTCTATATCTCCCAGTCCTGGTCTATATCTCCCAGTTCTGGTCTATGTCTCCCAGTCCTGGTCAATATCTTCCAGTTTCGGTCTATATTTCCCAGTCCTGGTCTGTATCTTCCAGTTCTGGTCTATATCTCCCAGTCCCTGTCTATATCTTCCAGTTCTGGTCTATATTCGCCCAGTCACGGTCTATATATCCGAGTAATGGTCTATATCCTCCAGTTCCCCCTCTGGTCTATATCTCCCGTCCTGGTCTATATCTCCCAGTCCTGGTCTATATCTCCCAGTCCTGGTCTATATCTCCCAGTCCTGGTCTATATCACCCAGTCCTGGTCTATATCTCCCAGTCCTGGTCTAAATCTCTCAGCCCTGGTCTACATCTCCCAGTGCTGGTCTATATCTCCCAGTCCTGGTATATAGATCGTAGTCCTGGTCTATATCTCCCCATTATGGTCTATATCTCCCAGTTATGGTCTATATCTCCGACGCCTGGTATATATCTCCCACAGCTAGTCTATATCTCCTAGTCCTGGTCTATATCTCATAGTTCTGGTCTATATCTCCTAGTCCTGGTCTATATCTCCTAGTTCTGGTCTATAATATCCCAGTTCTGATTTATATCCAGTCCTGGTCTATATCTCCCAGTTGTAGTCTATATCTCCCAGTCCTGGTCTATATCTCCCAGTTCTTTTCTAAATATCCCAGTCGTGGTCTATATCTCCCACAGCTGGTCTATATCTCCCAGTCGTAGTCTATATCTCCCACACCTGGTCTATATCTCCCACACCTGGTCTATATCTCCCAGTCTTGGTCTATATCTCCCAGTCCTGGTCTATATCTCCCAGTTCTGGTCTATATCTCCCAGTCCTGGTCTATATCTCCCAGTCCTGGTCTATACCTCTCAGTCCTGGTCTATATCTCCCAGTCGTGGTCTATATCTCCCAGTCGTGGTTATATCTCCCAGTCCTGGTCTATATCTCCCAGTCCTGGTCTATATCTCCCACACCTGGTCTATATCTCCCAGTTCTGGTCTATATCTCCCAGTCCTGGTCTATATCTCCCAGTCCTGGTCTATATCTCTCAGTCCTGGTCTATATCTCCCAGTCGTGGTCTATATCTCCCAGTCGTGGTTATATCTCCCAGTCCTGGTCTATATCTCCCAGTCCTGGTCTATATCTCCCACACCTGGTCTATATCTCCCAGTCCTGGTCTATATCTCCCAAACCTGGTCTATATCTCCCAGTTCTGGTCTATATCTCCCACGCCTGGTCTATATCTCCCACACCTGGTCTATATCTCCCAGTTCTGGTCTATATCTCCCAGTCCTGGTCTATATCTCCCAGTCCTGGTCTATATCTCCCACACCTGGTCTATATCTCCCAGTTCTGGTCTATATATCCCAGTCCTGGTCTATATCTCCCAAACCTGGTCTATATCTCCCAGTTCTGGTCTATATCTCCCAGTTCTGGTCTATATCTCCCAGTTCTGGTCTATATCTCCCAGTCCTGGTCTATATCTCCCAGTTCTGGTCTATATCTCCCAGTCCTGGTCTATATCTCCCAGTCCTGGTCTATATCTCCCAGTCCTGGTCTATATCTCCCAGTCCTGGTCTATATCTCCCAGTCCTGGTCTATATCTCCCAGTCCTGGTCTATATCTCCCAGTCCTGGTCTATATCTCCCAGTCCTGGTCTATATCTCTCAGTCCTGGTCTATATCTCCCAGTCGTGGTCTATATCTCCTAGTCCTGGTCTATATCTCCCAGTCCTGGTCTATATCTCCCACACCTGGTCTATATCTCCCAGTTCTGGTCTATATCTCCCAGTCCTGGTCTATATCTCCCAGTCCTGGTCTATATCTCCCAGTCCTGGTCTATATCTCCCAGTCGTGGTCTATATCTCCTAGTCCTGGTCTATATCTCCCTGTCCTGGTCTATATCTCCCACACCTGGTCTATATCTCCCAGTCCTGGTCTATATCTCCCAGTCCTGGTCTATATCTCCCAGTCCTGGTCTAAATCTCCCAGTCCTGGTCTATATCTCCCAGTCCTGGTCTATATCTCCCAGTCCTGGTCTATATCTCTCAGTCCTGGTCTATATCTCCCAGTCGTGGTCTATATCTCCTAGTCCTGGTCTATATCTCCCAGTCCTGGTCTATATCTCCCACACCTGGTCTATATCTCCCAGTTCTGGTCTATATCTCCCAGTCCTGGTCTATATCTCCCAGTCCTGGTCTATATCTCCCAGTAATGGTCTATATCTCCCAGTCCTGGTCTATATCTCCCACAGCTGGTCTATATCTCCCAGTCCTGGTCTATATCTCCCAGTAATGGTCTATATCTCCCAGTCCTGGTCTATATCTCCCAGTCCTGGTCTATATCTCCCAGTCCTGGTCTATATCTCCCAGTCCTGGTCTATATCTCCCACACCTGGTCTATATCTCCCAGTCCTGGTCTATATCTCCCAGTCCTGGTCTATATCTCCCAGGCCTGGTCTATATCTCCGAGTGTGTAGGGCCCCAATCCATCTGCTCTGATGGCCTGCTGCTGTGATGTCAACACTCGCCAAACCACAGTCTATCCTGAGGCAATGCGTTATTAAACAAGATATTATTGATAATGTTCACCGCACAACAGCTAATTATGTGCCAAATACATGTAAAAATTTAATTAAAATGTAATTAAATTTAAATGATCTGTTTTTTCCAGTGTATGGAACAGCTGCGCTTAGTAATTGAAGTCAATCTGAATGTTTTTTCATCTTCTGTCTCTGTTGGTGTTTGTTTTCTGAAAATTAACATTCTGCATTTCCCTCTCCTTCAATAATTAACATCGAGATTCTGTCTTTATTACTTTCAACCATTTAACAAGTGTCTCCAGCACTATTGGCTTCTGTTTACAAGTGCAGTCATTTGTTCGCTGTGAACTACCAACTCATTTAAAACCCATTTAACCATCCCACAGCAGGCAGATTAGCGAGTGCAATAGGGTTTAACCATCGATTCCTTACCGTGCAGAAAGAGGCCCTTCAGCCCATCAAGACTGCACCGACCCTCTGAAAGAACACACTGCCTTGGCCCACTCCCTCGCCCTAACCCCGTGCCCCAACTCGCCTGCACACCTTTGGACTGTGGGAGGAAACCGGAGCACCCGGAGGAAACCCAGCCAGACATGGGGAGAACGTGCAGACTCCGCACAGACAGTGACCCGAGGCCGGAATTGAAGCTGGGTCCTTGGAGCTGTGATGCAGCAGTGCTAACCACTGTGCCACCCCAAGCTGAAAGAAAATGCTCCTGATGATAAAAAACAGTAAAACATGCTGCACTGTCAAGGGTCAGTACTGAGGGGGTGCCGCACTGTCAGAGGGTCAGTACTGAGGGAGTGCCGCACTGTCAAGGGTCAGTACTGAGGGAGTGCTGCACTGTCAGAGGGTCAGTACTGAGGGAGTGCCGCACTGTCAGAGGGTCAGTACTGAGGGAGTGCTGCACTGTCAGAGGGTCAGCACTGAGGGAGAGCTGCACTGTCAGAGGGTCAGTACTGAGGGAGTGCTGCACAGTCAGAGTGTCAGTACTGAGGGAGTGCCGCACTGTCAGAGAGTCAGTACTGAGGGAGTGCCGCACTGTCAGAGGGTCAGTACTGAGGGAGTGCAGCACTGTCAGAGGGTCAGCACTGAGGGAGAGCTGCACTGTCAGAGGGTCAGTGCTGAGGGAGTGCCGCACTGTCAGAGGGTCAGTACTGAGGGAGTGCTGCACTGTCAGAGGGTCAGTGCTGAGGGAGTGCCGCACTGTCAGAGGGTCAGTACTGAGGGAGTGCTGCACTGTCAGAGGGTCAGTACTGAGGGAGTGCTGCACTGTCAGAGGGTCAGTACTGAGGGAGTGCTGCACTGTCAGAGGGTCAGTACTGGGGGGGTGCTGCACTGTCAGAGGGTCAGTGCTGAGGGAGTGCTGCACTGTCAGAGAGCCGGTACTGAGGGAGTGCTGCACTGTTAGAGGGTCAGTACTGAGGGAGTGCCGCACTGTCAGAGGGTCAGTACTGAGGGGGTGCTGCACTGTCAGAGGGTCAGTGCTGAAGGAGTGCCGCACTGTCAGAGGGTCAGTACTGAGGGAGTGCTGCACTGTCAGAGGGTCAGTACTGAGGGAGTGCTGCACTGTCAGAGTGTCAGTACTGAGGGAGTGCCGCACTGTCAGAGAGTCAGTACTGAGGGAGTGTTGCACTGTCAGAGGGTCAGTACTGAGGGAGTGCCGCACTGTCAGAGGGTCTGTACTGAGGGAGTGCCGCACTGTCAGAGGGTCAGTACTGAGGGAGTGCCGCACTATCAGAGGGTCAGTACTGAGGGAGTGCCGCACTGTCAGAGGGTCAGTACTGAGGGAGTGCCACACTGTCACAGGGTCAGCACTGAGGGAGTGCCGCACTGTCAGAGGGTCAGTACTGAGGGAGTGCCGCACTGTCAGAGGGTCAGTACTGAGGGAGTGCCACACTGTCACAGGGTCAGCACTGAGAGAGTGCCGCACTGTCAGAGGGTCAGTACTGAGGGAGTGCCGCACTGTCAGAGGGTCAGTACTGACGCAGTGCCGCACTGTCAGAGGGTCAGTACTGAGGGAGTGCTGCACTGTCAGAGGGTCAGTACTGAGGGAGTGCTGCACTGTCAGAGGGTCAGTACTGAGGGAGTGCCGCACTGTCAGAGGGTCAGTACTGAGGGAGTGCTGCGCTGTCAGAGGGTCAGTACTGAGGGAGTGCTGCACTGTCAGAGGGTCAGTACTGAGGGAGCGCTGCACTGTCAGAGGGTCAGTACTGAGGGAGCTCCGCACTGTCAGAGGGTCAGTACTGAGGGAGTGCTGCACTGTCAGAGGGTCAGTATTGAGGGAGTGCCGCACTGTCAGAGGGTCAGTACTGAGGGAGTGCCGCACTGTCAGAGGGTCAGTACTGAGGGAGTGCCGCACTGTCAGAGGGTCAGTACTGAGGGAATGCCGCACTGTCAGAGGGTCAGTACTGAGGGAGTGCTGCACTGTCAGAGGGTCAGTACTGAGGGAGTGCTGCACTGTCAGAGGGTCAGTACTGAGGGAGTGCCGCACTGTCAGAGGGTCAGTACTGAGGGAGTGCTGCGCTGTCAGAGGGTCAGTACTGAGGGAGTGCTGCACTGTCAGAGGGTCAGTACTGAGGGAGTGCCGCACTGTCAGAGGGTCAGTACTGAGGGAGCTCCGCACTGTCAGAGGGTCAGTACTGAGGGAGTGCTGCACTGTCAGAGGGTCAGTATTGAGGGAGTGCTGCACTGTCAGAGGGTCAGTACTGAGGGAGTGCCGCACTGTCAGAGGGTCAGTACTGAGGGAGTGCTGCACTGTCAGAGGGTCAGTACTGAGGGAGTGCTGCACTGTCAGAGGGTCAGTACTGAGGGAGTGCCGCACTGTCAGAGGGTCAGTACTGAGGGAATGCCGCACTGTCAGAGGGTCAGTACTGAGGGAGTGCTGCACTGTCAGAGGGTCAGTACTGAGGGAGTGCCGCACTGTCAGAGGATCAGTACTGAGGCTGTGGCATAGTGGTATTGTCACTGGACTAGTTGTCAGAGACCCAGAGCAATGCTCTGTGGACCTGGATTCGAATCACACCAAGGCAGCTGATGGAAATTAAACTCGGTAGAAGAAAATCTGGAATTAAAAGTCTCATGACAACCATGAAACCCTTGTTGTAAAAACCCATCTGGTTCAGTAATGTCCTTTAGGGACGGAAATCTGGCCTACATGTGACTCTTTTTGTATCCCCGCTCTCTCTCTCAGCAGCCACGGCTCTGTGTCCGAATTTTAAATACCACAAGTGAACCTCGCAGCCGATAATTTCTCCCGTGGGAGGCGGAACATCCCTGGAGACTCGAGAATTGGCGGGTCGGGACCATTAATGATATGCCGATGTCGTTTACTGTCCCAATTTACATGCCCCCGCTGGTGTGGGGCGTGGAATGCGTTCACACCGCTGTCGAGGTATCGGAGCACGGCATTCCCTTGGCTGCCTGGCCCAGGCCTCGATTTCTAACTCAGACATGATTCTCCGGCGTTTCCTGATTGCAGGGTTGATGGTCGGAGAACCCCACCCACCGTATTTCAGGTGAAACATTAAACTGGGACCCCACCTGCCCTCTCCGGTGGATGTAAAAGATCTCATCGTACCAACTGATGGTGGGAATTCGTGTCTCCTGGGTGTTTGTGCCTCAAACGATATTACTGAGTGTTCTGGCAATTACTGTATCGTTCCTTGTGGCCGTCTGTTGTGGGCAAGGTGGCTGCCGTGTTTCCCTACATTACCACAACTTCAAATATACTCCAATCGCTGTGAAATGCTTTGGTCCATCCTGAGGTCAATGTCGGTGATGAGGAAATGCAAGTTCTTTGTTCTTGTTGCTATTCAGCAGCCGTGTGACCTCCTTGTGAGCTGCACACAATAGCAAACTGAATTCTGCTGCAAGTGTGTAACAATCCAGAACCTTCCATCACTGCAATGCCTGTCTTAGCATCTCTCCAGAATGTTCTTGCAGTTGCTGTTCACACTCCTTCCCCTATAACCAATAACAGGAGCTCCAGTCGTACCAGTGGATCCACCCTTCAGCTGACCAGTGGGACATGTTGAGACAGAGCCCAGGATCAGGGGCAGGGGAGCACTCCGTGTCACTGTCGCTGAATGGCAACACATCCAGACACCTCCACCCAGTGACTGCACATGTCAGAAAGTATACTTTCCCCACCTTACACAGACAGGTTGAGTAGGAGGCTTCAAGCCACAATGGTACATGACAGTTTAGCTGGCCTGGATTATAAGAGGCCCTCAATGCTGTCATTTCGATTTTGAGAATCACCCAGCATTATAGTGACAGATTTCACACTTCCAAACTGAAGAACATAGGGGCAGAAGTTGACCATTCAGCCCGTCGAGCCTCCTCAGTCAATACAATTGTGCCTCATCAGACACTTCATTGCCTTTCACACTGACTAACTGGATAATCCTTTACATTATTGTTAATCAGAAATCTATCAATCTCTGCTTTAAGTATATTCAATGACTAGCTTCACCAGTCCGGGAGGATTCCAAAGATTCACAACCCTGTGTGTGAATTCGAGGGGTGGGAATCTCCGGGAATCAGCGGGGCGGGCAGAAACGGCGCAGTGGAGTGGTGTGAACCTCTCCGGCATTGGGCCGTCCCCTGAAGGTGAGGAATCCTCCCCACCTTCAGGGGCTAGGCTGGCGCCGGAGTGGTTTGTGCCCCGCCGGCCGGCGTGGAAGGCCTTTGGCGCTGCGCCAGCTGAGGCCGAAGGGACTCCGCCGGCCGGCACCGGTCCGCGCATGCGCGGGAGTGTCAGCGGCTGCTGACGACGTCCCCGCGCATGCGCGGGGGGGGGGGGGGGTTCACCTTTGCGCTGGTCATTGCGGAGGCCTACACGGCTGGCACGTAGGAATAGAGTGCCCCCATGGCACAGGCCTGCCCGCGGATCGGGAGGCCCCAATCGCAGGCCAGGCCACTGTGGGGGCACTCCCCGGGGCCAGATCGCACCCCCCAGGGCCAGATCGCACCCCCCAGGGCCAGGTCACCCCCCCCCCCCCCCCGGACCCCGGGGCCCACCCACGCCGCCTGGTCCTACCGGTAAGGGACCTAGTCCAATTTGTGCCGGCGCGACCTGCATAGAATGAGCGGGACTTCGGCCCATCGTGGGTCGGAGAATCGCCCGGGGGAGCCGCTGACTGGCGCGGCGCGATTCCCCCCCCCCCCCCCCCCCCCCCCCCCCCCCCCGTGAAATCTCCGGTGCCGGAGAATTCGGCAGCTGGCGGGGGCGGGATTCATGCTGGCCCCCCCCCCCCCCCCCAGCGATTCCCCGACCCGGCCGGGGGGGGGGGGAGAGAGAATCACACCCCTGATGACTGCATTGTAACTAATGGCATGAGCCACACGCTTAAGTTCTAAAGTTCTGATGCATTCACAGAACAGAAACTGGTCATTTTTGCCAATCCACGTCAGCGTTTACACAGCCATATTACTCACTTTGTCTAACCCCGGGAGCAACAAGATTTCTATTTCAAAAAATAGACCTTTTGGATTATATCTGAATAAACCAATGCTGGATCAATACATAACCATACAGACCAGCCAGTATCAGCTTCAATAACAACCCTTTTGACCCTCTTATTACTGGCAGTACAGAAAGAGTTCATCAAACGTCTCAAAAAAGCTGATAATTTTTTTTAAAAATTTTTAAATTTTAGAGTACCCAATTCATTTTTCCAATTAAGGGGTAATTTAGCGTGGCCAATCCACCTAACCAGCACATCTTTGGGTTGTTGGGGTGAAACCCACACAGACATGGGGAGAATGTGCAAACTCCACACGGACAGTGACCCAGGATAGGGATTCGAACCTGGATCCTCAGCGCCGTAGGCAGCAATGCTAACCACTGTGCCACCGTGCTGCCCTAAAAAGCTGATAAATTGAGCAATGCAGGTAAATGGCGTGAGCATTACTGCCCCCTATAATAATAATAATCTTTATTATTGTCACAAGTAGGCTCACATTAACACTGCAATGAAGTTACTGTGAAAATCCCCTAGTCACCACATTCCGGCGCCTGTTCGGGTCACAGAGGGAGAATTCAGAATGTCCAATTCACCTAACCTGCACGTCTTTGGACTGTGGGAGGAAACCAGAGCACCCGGAGGAAAACCCACGCAGACGCGGGGAGAACATGGAGACTCCGCACAGACTGGAGACTCCGCACAGACAGTGACCCGAACCCGGGAATCGAACCCGGGACCATCGCGCTGTGAAGCAACAGTGCTAACCACTGTGCTACCACGATAGATTATTATACAACGATGCAAGATTGAAGGTGGTTGTTGGGGTGGGGGGAAGGGAAGTAAAGGGAGGAAAAGATCTATCAGAGTAAAACTGTGGTTATTTGAACTAGTCGTCTGTCACACACTCAAATAACATAATTCAACAAGTAGCAAGTAAGTTTTGAATACAAATTCCTCTTGATAACACTGCCTTATGGATACTTGCATGGATCATTTAACTGGAAACCATTAAATGCTGAAGGCTGTTAACCACCTACATGTATACGCAGCTGTAGATATTCAATAAAGAAGCACCTTTTAAACACCAGAACTTGGTGATTCATATTCCAGGACCACACACTCACAATAATGAAACTGATGTGTTTTTAATACCTTTCACTTTGGGACTCTGGTGTCAGAGTTTATAGCAACAGAAACTGGAGTGTATCTTCTCTCTGTGCAGACGCCGAGTGTTTCAGGTATTCTCTCTTTCTAACACAAAACATTAACTTTTCTCTTTTCCGACGCTGTCACGTGGGTCTTGTTACATTGGCTGCCCTTGTGGTCACAGGAAGCAGGTGTGGTTTCTCTAACAGTGAGGAGACCAACAGAACGGTTTGTCAGCTGAGAGGTCAGGGTGTGTCCCCTCGTGCTCACACTGGGGGACGCTGTGCTAGACGGCAGCGATTTCAAACTCAGAGGAGGATGCTCGGCACCTGTCCTTTGTTCACAGGTGATAAAGATGTTTTGCAGAGTTAATTCTCCCAGCACCTAGTCAGTCTCTTCCAGTGTGTCTGAGGGATGGGACTGGTGATTCTCTTCGCCCATGAACAATAACGGCCCCAGAATCGGTGCCAATACCCACTATAGATATAGTTGGCACGTTTTGGAAGGAGCTGTAAAGTGCCCACCGATTTTAGCCATTGGGATCCATTTAATATGTGACCCAGTCTCCTGTGGTGTAACGAGGACCGTGATTGCCATTTTAGCTGGAGAATGGGCGGAGGCTCACCCTGCTCACTCTGGGCAGTTCCAAGGGCGATGGAGGAGATCCAGCCAACATGTCAAATTGTTCCGGTGGTCGCAGCCTGGAAGAGGAGGAGTGACTACAAAAGTAATCTGGCCTCCTGCATGTTGCCGAAGGACCCCGACCTGCGTCCGCAGCTCCTGCCCGATTCCCAGGGCACAATGTGGGGAGCTGCACCAGGAGGCACGATTTTCCCACCGCGTCACGCCCGGCGTGGGTGAATCCAGGGAAATCCCCAAATAGGGTTCCGTGTCGGACGCAAAACCTCGCGCGAGTCACCTGGCTCATGGCACCCGCTGCAGTCTGGATCAGGCCCTCGCTGCGCGTGATCCAGATAATGATATTTAATTGAGCCATTAGGTTGTTTTAAGTATCCAGACTCTCTATTCACCTGGGAGTCACCGGCCGGGCCTGCGCGGCTCCAACCTGTTTAGCACCTGTTGCCACAACCATAGGCTAGGCATAATCACACCCCAGGGAGGGGGTGGTCTCACAGGCCACTGGAGCCCCATGGGTGGTCAGTTTCAGGGCAGGGTAGCACCCTGGCACTCTCCCTGGCACCTGGGTACCTTGGCACAGCCAGCCTGGCACCCTGGAAGTGCCAACTAGGCACCCTGGCAGTGCCAACCTGGTGCTGAAGGGTGGCACTGCAAGAGTGCCAGGTTGGCACTGCCAGGCTGCCCAGGTTGGCACTGCCAGGGTGCCAGGCTGGAAGTCTCGCGGTGTACCTGGTGGCCAGGTTGGCACTGCAAAGAGTCTGGGCCTGGGGTGCATGCCCATCAAAGGAGGAGTGAGGGCTATTTAAGGGGGTGAAGAAAGGTTTGGGGGTGGTGAGGGGGTAGTCCTGAAAGGGGGGTTGCCCAGATCGGCACAGCTTTTCACAATTCCACCCAGATGTGTGAGGGGCTGGTGCAGGAAAATCTGTCCGAGTGTGGTCTCGACGGTGAGTAACCCTCCGCAGTCCAAACGTCAATCTCAGCATTGCAGCCGCCCAGAAAGACCCTGCCAAACACGCGCAAAACCTGACCTGGAATGTTTTCTGGTGAATCACGCCCTGCAGCTCACCTGATTCACCCAGGAGTAAATAAAGAGGACGAGACACTTCAGCCTCACCAATCTGCTCCGCCATTCAATTGGACCATGGCTGATTTGTAACATATAACTGTTGGAAGCAGATCAGTCACTGGGGCTCTCAAACATCAAAAGGTCATTTGAAATCCAATCTTCCTTAAATTCGTGCACAGCAACCATTGGTATGGTCCATCCGTCCAAACTATCTGATTGGCTCTGATACCTTCAGTTCCATTCTGTATATTTAACTGGTTCTGGTTGAGTATTGCTGAAAAAAGAGACATGCTGTCAAAGCTTTTTGACTTGCACTTATCAGAACATCTCCCAGGAAATTACCAATTGTAAAGGGGACGGCAATTTACACTTCGGATTGGTTGGCAAGCGGACTCTGATTGGCGGATGCATTGTCATGGAGATGAATCAGGGAACAGATAACTTTTGCTTCAATTCAAACCAGGCAGGTTGACTCTGGTCAAGGCATTGCTGTGAGGAATGAACCCGGGAATGGCTGAACCCCAAGCTTTTGTTTCGTCGAAAAGGTTCTTTCAGTGTGCAAGGAACAGAGCCCTGTGCGTAGATCCAAGTAAACAGTCCTCAATATTCCACAAACCAGCCAATAATTCTCGTAAGCCTGAAATGACCATCTTGCCCCTCTGCCTCAGAAATCTGCTCCAATACGGCCTCTAGACGTCAACTCCAGCCAAGCACATTTTGTTTATGAATTTTGCAGCTGGCATGAGAGGCCATGCCACTCTGAGCAGGCAGTCTGCCGCCCAGACTTTACCACCTGACCAATTTACAGACATGATTCGCAAATCTTTTCTCACCTGACCTCGAAGATCGTGCAGTTTGCAACAACAATTGGAGAAGGACAAAGAGGAATGATCCCTGTCTGATTTTTACCCAGCAATACTGAGGGCAAGTTGGGCGTTTGTGTGTGTGTGTGTTTGTGTGTGTGTGTGTGTTTGTGTGTGTGTGTGTCCGTCAAGCCATTGAGCAGCTTAAACTCACAGGGGGGTTTCTGGCAAAAGATCACCCCCCTCAAAACACATCGCACCCTGCTGAAGCTCCGGCAGAGTGAACTCTCCAAGTGGAGGACATGACGTGGCAGCTTTCAAGATACAGAGAGGGGAACTTCCACATTAGCAATTCACTCCTCCTCAGAGTGGAGCTTAAATTGAAGGCTCTGCTCCCTCAAACAACAGCGGCCACAATGCAACCAAACAGCAGCAGATGGGGCCAACATGGTGACTGTGCCCCTCCCCCAACTCTCGGCTCATTGACTCCAATTCTCCAAACTCTGCAAAGTTTTTTATCAATTCTCTCTGACTTACCCAGCTGTTCCAATAGCCAGTCAACGCCATAAAGCCAGCTGCTCTTTGTTTAAAAGTTTTTATAGTATCATATACAAACAAACAGCCCTGTACCTCCTGTTAACACAAATGACTATGATTAATATTACTGGGTAAACCAGCCATCATTTCCCTGTCAGTGCTCAAAACAAATCTCAATTTATATCCTACAGAACTGAATAAAACAAATGCCAGATACTCACATTAAAACACAGATACATCAATGATGCTGTTTGTTCTCACACCACGGGTAGCCTTGGCCTGATAGTTGTCCACAAGTGTACAATGAAGCAAAGGCTTATTGTCTGACAGGTGAGTCCTTTTTGACCTCTGGCCTTAAACCTCACTCTGTGTCAGATTGGCTCAGTTGGCATCACTCTCACTTCTGGTTCAGAAGGTCATGAGTTCACACCCCACGCCACAGACTTGACTAAAACAATTAAGGCTGATATACACAAGGCAGCAGCGAGGGAGCCCCACAGGAGTGAGGGAGTGCAGCACTGTCAGAGGGTCAGTACTGAGGGAGTGCAGCACTGTCAGAGGGTCAGTACTGAGGGAGTGCCGCACTGTCAGAGGGTCAGTACTGAGGGAGTGCCGCACTGTCAGAGGGTCAGTACTGAGGGAGTGCAGCACTGTCAGAGGGTCAGTACTGAGGGAGTGCCGCACTGTCAGAGGGTCAGTACTGAGGGAGTGCAGCACTGTCAGAGGGTCAGTACTGAGGGAGTGCTGCACTGTCAGAGGGTCAGTACTGAGGGAGTGCCGCACTGTCAGAGGGTCAGTACTGAGGGAGTGCTGCACTGTCAGAGGGTCAGTACTGAGGGAGTGCCGCACTGTCAGAGGGTCAGTACTGAGGGAGCGCTGCACTGTCAGAGGGTCAGTACTGAGGGAGTGCTGCACTGTCAGAGGGTCAGTACTGAGGGAGCGCTGCACTGTCAGTGGGTCAGTACTGAGGGAGTGCTGCACTGTCAGAGGGTCAGTACTGAGGGAGTGCCGCACTGTCAGTGGGTCAGTACTGAGGGAGTGCTGCACTGTCAGAGGGTCAGTACTGAGGGAGTGCGGCACTGTCAGAGGGTCAGTACTGAGGGAGTGCCGCACTGTCAGAGGGTCAGTACTGAGGGAGTGCTGCACTGTCAGAGGGTCAGTACTGAGGGAGTGCTGCACTGTCAGAGGGTCAGTACTGAGGGAGTGCCGCACTGTCAGAGGGTCAGTACTGAGGGAGTGCCGCACTGTCAGAGGGTCAGTACTGAGGGAGCGCCGCACTGTCAGAGGGTCAGTACTGAGGGAGTGCTGCACTGTCAGAGGGTCAGTACTGAGGGAGTGCCGCACAGTCAGAGGGTCAGTACTGAGGGAGTGCCGCACTGTCAGAGGGTCAGTGCTGAGGGAGTGCCGCACTGTCAGAGGGTCAGTACTGAGGGAGTGCCACACTGTCAGAGGGTCAGTACTGAGGGAGTGCCGCACTGTCAGAGGGTCAGTGCTGAGGGAGTGCCGCACTGTCAGAGGGTCAGTACTGAGGGAGTGCCACACTGTCAGAGGGTCAGTACTGAGGGAGTGCCGCACTGTCAGAGGGTCAGTGCTGAGGGAGTGCTGCACTGTCAGAGGGTCAGTACTGAGGGAGTGCCGCACTGTCAGAGGGTCAGTACTGAGGGAGTGCCGCACTGTCAGAGAATCAGTACTGAGGGAGTGCCGCACTGTCAGAGGGTCAGTACTGAGGGAGTGCCGCACTGTCAGAGAGTCAGTACTGAGGGAGTGCCGCACTGTCAGAGGGTCAGTACTGAGGGAGTGCTGCACTGTCAGAGGGTCAGTACTGAGGGAATGCCGCACTGTCAGAGGGTCAGTACTGAGGGAGTGCCGCACTGTCAGAGGGTCAGTACTGAGGGAGTGCTGCACTGTCAGAGGGTCAGTACTGAGGGAGTGCCGCACTGTCAGAGGGTCAGTACTGAGGGAGTGCTGCACTGTCAGAGGGTCAGTACTGAGGGAGTGCCGCACTGTCAGAGGGTCAGTACTGAGGGAGTGCTGCACTGTCAGAGGGTCAGTACTGAGAGAGTGCCGCACTGTCAGAGGGTCAGTACTGAGGGAGTGCTGCACTGTCAGAGGGTCAGTACTGAGGGAGTGCCGCACTGTCAGAGGGTCAGTGCTGAGGGAGTGCCGCACTGTCAGAGGGTCAGTACTGAGGGAGTGCTGCACTGTCAGACAGTCAGTGCTGAGGGAGTGCCGCACTGTCAGAGGGTCAGTACTGACGGAGTGCTGCACTGTCAATATTTGGTGCATCAGGACAGTGAATACATTTTCAAAAAAGTACTTCATTGGCTGTAAGGTACTTTGAGATGTCTGAAGGTTGTTAAACGTGCTAACGAAATGTAAACTCTTTCTTTCTTCAAACAGTAGGAGATTTCTGGATGAGGCGCAGCTTATGGAGCTCAGGGGGTGCAGTGTGAGGGTGTAGAGTCTAAAATTGAAAACGCCACAAAGTAAGGTTCTGGCAGAGTTGGAGAGTTGGGCTGTGGAGACGGAGAGTGTGTCAGAGCAGGGATTGAGCATTCTTTGTGAGGACTGAATATCGCCTTTTGGTAAGGCATTTGGCAAGGTCTCACATGGCATGAAAAGATCAGTCTTCATCTGGGAAACAGGAGGAGCGGGTGAGTTCGATCCAAAATTGGCTCAGTGGCAGATAACAAAGGTTGATGGTCGAAGAATGCTTTAGTGAAGGAACCAGTCGCCAGTGTGTTCCACTGGACTCCGAGTTGGGGCCCGCTCTTTGTTTATATATTAATGATTTAGACATAAATGTGGGAGGCACGATTGGGAAATTTGCAGATGGCACGGGAATTGCCGTGTAATTGACAGTGAAGAGGATAGTTGTCAACTCCAGAATATCAATGGTTTGGTTGACTGGGTGGAAAAGTGGCAAACGGAATACAATCCGGAAAAGTGTGATGTAATGCATTTGGAGAGGACAAACACAGCAAGAGGAATACTCAACAAACGGAAAGATATTGAGAGGAGTTGAGGAAATGAGAGATCTTGGCGTGCATGTCCACAGATCCTTGAAGGTGGCAGGACAGGTGGAGAAGGTGGTGAAGAAAGCAGATGGAATGTTTTCCTTTATTGGGCGAGGGATTGAATACAGCAGCAAGGGATGGAATGATGGAACTGTGCGAAACACTGGCTAGGCCACAGCTGGAGCTTTGTGTGCAGTCCTGGTCACCACATCACAGGAAGGATATAATTGCTCTGGAGAGAGTGAAGAGAGAGATTTACAAGAATGTGGTCAGAGCTGGAAAATTGCAGCTATGAAGAGAGATTGCACAGGCTGGGGATGTTTCCCTTCGAGCAGAGGAGGCGGAGGGGGTGACTAAATTGCAGTGTATGAGATAAATAGTGACCCCAATCTGATAGAGAGCTTATTGAGGGGCAACATATTGATGAGAAATGGGATAGACCCTTGAGGCACAGCGGAGGCTGTCAATATGTGAGCATCATTGGTAAAACTGTCATTTAGCGCCTGTCTTATTTGCTCTTGAGGTGGTGGTGGGCCTTCGACCTAAAGCAGTTGCAGCTTGTGGGGAGCAGGTACCCCAGAACGTTGTTAGGTCAGAAATTCCAGGGTCTTGACACAACGATGATGAAACAATCCCAATATATTTTGAAATTGGAATGGTTTGTGAATCAGAGTGTGCGGCTATTCCCAATGCACCTGCTGCCCTAATCCTTGTCGGTGGTCAGGATTGGGGGGTTTTGGGTTAACAAGTAGAATGGGCATCAGATATGATCGGTGCCATGGAGGTAGATCGCGAAGGGACAGCTGTTTGATCTGATCGACTGTGTTTGGAGAGATAAAGTGCCATAGTCACAGCTGGTGAGGGAAATGTTTGGGGAGAATAGAATCTAGGCTGCTGGCAATGCCAAGAGTAGGGTGAAGGAAGGGTGGGGTGCACAAATTTACCAGACACCATTCAAAGAGCTTACTAGCGTCAGGAACGGGAACAGGCCACCCACCTGTTTGAGTTTGTCCCGCTATTCAGTAAGATCACAGCTAATATTAGCCTGAGCTCCATTTTGCTGCATTACCCCCACATCCCTTCATCCCGTTAGTGCCTAAACGTCTAATCATCTCTGTCATAGAGACAGAAGGAGGCCATTCAGCCCATTGTATTGGATATACTCAATGGCTGACCATCCCAGGCTCTCTGGGACAGAGAATACCAAAAGGTTCACCGTCCTCTGAGTGGAGGCATCCTTCCTCAGCTGAGTGCTAAGTGGCTGACCCTTTATTTGGGACTGTGGGCTAGGTTTTCCTGTGGCGGTGGGACCCTGACCTTGAGACCAAATTGGGATCCTGAGAACAAATCTGCCCACAGTCTCTGGGAGGTGGTTTCCTAAATTGGGGTTCATGGAGGGCGGGCAGGAAAGAGGGTGAAAGTGGAAAAGCCAAGGGCAAAGGTTTTAGTGACGGAGGGGAGGGTGGGGCGGGGAGGTAGCGATAATGCTGGGTAATTATGTGAAAATGAAGATATGTTTGATATAAATGTCGACAGGAAGATAGTGTGACCTGAAGCACAAAGTTTGCAATTGCATGAAAGTCAATACTAGGCAATTGATTTGGTGTTTGTTAGCGATGATAAAATCCCACAGTTACTGATCGCAGAAACGCTACAGCGCATGATCTTAACCACCATAATGAAATCCAAAGTGACTCCCTGAAGATCACATTCTAATTATAATATATACTGTAATTATAATGCATACCTTTGATTAAATAGCTTTGAAAAACGTGTTGCTCGCTCCATTGTACTGAAGCTGACAGGCAGCAACTGTGTTGGGAATGGCTGAGGTTGTGTGTTGGGGTTCCCACTCTGATATGTGGGAACGTTTTCCAGTATTTGACACTGGGCGCGTGGACCATCAATTTCTTCCATCGCCTCCTTTTTAACTGTTAGCTTCCAAGAAGTAGGGCCGGGCACAGGTACCAGCTCAATTTGCTCGCCCGAGTGATCATTCTTAATATATATCAGCCTCGGCGGTATTTCAACCTCTCCCTGTTTTCCTATTTCTCCCTGGCTCTGTACATATCTATCTGTTTGATTGAAAAGATTGAAATTCCTACCGCAGTGGCAAACTTCTATTTCCCTCTCACCTTTGAGTCAAAGAGCTCGAGGTACAAGTCGCACTTCAAAGATCAGCAAAAAATCCAGACCTGCGCTCCCAGAGCAGTACTGAGGGAGTGCTGCACTGTCAGAAGGTCAGTACTGAGGGAGCGCCACACTGTCAGAGGGTCAGTACTGAGGGAGTGCTGCACTGTCAGAGGGTCAGTACTGAGGGAGTGCCGCACTGTGAGAGGGTCAGTGCTGAGGGAGTGCCGCACTGTCAGAGGGTCAGTACTGATGGAGTGCCGCACTGTCAGAGGGTCAGTACTGAGGGAGTGCCGCACTGTGAGAGGGTCAGTGCTGAGGGAGTGCCGCACTGTCAGAGGGTCAGTACTGAGGGAGTGCTGCACTGTCAGAGGGTCAGTACTGAGGGAGTGCCGCACTGTCAGAGGGTCAGTACTGATGGAGTGCTGCACTGCCAGAGGGTCAGTACTGAGGGAGTGCTGCACTGTCAGAGGGTCAGTACTGATGGAGTGCTGCACTGCCAGAGGGTCAGTACTGAGGGAGTGCTGCACTGTCAGAGGGTCAGTACTGAGGGAGTGCTGCACTGTCAGAGGGTCAGTACTGAGGGAGTGCTGCACTGTCAGAGGGTCAGTACTGAGGGAGTGCTGCACTGTCAGAGGGTCAGTACTGAGGGAGTGCCGCACTGTCAGAGGGTCAGTACTGAGGGAGTGCCGCACTGTCAGAGGGTCAGTACTGAGGGAGTGCTGCACTGTCAGAGGGTCAGTACTGAGGGAGCGCTGCACTGTCAGAGGGTCAGTACTGAGGGAGTGCCGCACTGTCAGAGGGTCAGTACTGAGGGAGTGCCGCACTGTCAGAGGGTCAGTACTGAGGGAGTGCTGCACTGTCAGAGGGTCAGTACTGAGGGAGTGCCGCACTGTCAGAGGGTCAGTACTGAGGGAGTGCTGTACTGTCAGAGGGTCAGTACTGAGGGAGTGCTGCACTGTCAGAGGGTCAGTACTGAGGGAGTGCCGCACTGTCAGAGGGTCAGTACTGAGGGAGTGCTGCACTGTCAGAGGGTCAGTACTGAGGGAGTGCCGCACTGTCAGAGGGTCAGTACTGAGGGAGTGCTGCACTGTCAGAGGGTCAGTACTGAGGGAGTGCCGCACTGTCAGAGGGTCAGTACTGAGGGAGCGCTGCACTGTCAGAGGGTCAGTACTGAGGGAGTGCTGCACTGTCAGAGGGTCAGTACTGAGGGAGTGCTGCACTGTCAGAGGGTCAGTACTGAGGGAGTGCTGCACTGTCAGAGGGTCAGTACTGAGGGAGTGTCGCACTGTCAGAGGGTCAGTACTGAGGGAGTGCTGCACTGTCAGAGGGTCAGTACTGAGGGAGTGCCGCACTGTCAGAGGGTCAGTACTGAGGGAGTGCCGCACTGTCAGAGGGTCAGTACTGAGGGAGTGCCGCACTGTCAGAGGGTCAGTACTGAGGGAGTGCCGCACTGTCAGAGGGTCAGTACTGAGGGAGTGCTGCACTGTCAGAGGGTCAGTACTGAGGGAGTGCTGCACTGTCAGAGGGTCAGTACTGAGGGAGTGCTGCACTGTCAGAGGGTCAGTACTGAGGGAGTGCTGCACTGTCACAGATCAGTACTGAGGGAGCGCCGCGCTGTCAGAGGGTCAGTACTGAGGGAGTGCTGCACTGTCACAGATCAGTACTGAGGGAGCGCCGCGCTGTCAGAGGGTCAGTACTGAGGGAGTGCTGCACTGTCAAAGGGTCAGTACTGAGGGAGTGCCGCACTGTCAGAGGGTCAGTACTGAGGGAGTGCTGCACTGTCAGAGGGTCAGTACTGAGGGAGTGCCGCACTGTCAGAGGGTCAGTACTGAGGGAGTGCTGCACTGTCACAGATCAGTACTGAGGGAGCGCCGCGCTGTCAGAGGGTCAGTACTGAGGGAGTGCTGCACTGTCAAAGGGTCAGTACTGAGGGAGTGCTGCACTGTCAGAGGGTCAGTACTGAGGGAGTGCTGCACTGTCAGAGGGTCAGTACTGAGGGAGCGCCGCGCTGTCAGAGGGTCAGTACTGAGGGAGTGCTGCACTGTCAAAGGGTCAGTACTGAGGGAGTGCCGTACTGTCAGAGGGTCAGTACTGAGGGAGTGCTGCACTGTCAGAGGGTCAGCACTGAGGGAGTGCTGCACTGTCAGAGGGTCAGTACTGAGGGAGTGCTGCACTGTCAGAGGGTCAGTACTGAGGGAGTGCTGCACTGTCAGAGGGTCAGTAATGAGGGAGTGCCGCACTGTCAGAGGGTCAGTACTGAGGGAGTGCTGCACTGTCAGAGGGTCAGTACTGAGGGAGTGCTGCACTGTCAGAGGGTCAGTACTGAGGGAGTGCTGCACTGTCAGAGGGTCAGTACTGAGGGAGCGCCGCGCTGTCAGAGGGTCAGTACTGAGGGAGTGCTGCACTGTCAGAGGGTCAGTACTGAGGGAGTGCCGTACTGTCAGAGGGTCAGTACTGAGGGAGTGCTGCACTGTCAGAGGGTCAGCACTGAGGGAGTGCTGCACTGTCAGAGGGTCAGTACTGAGGGAGTGCTGCACTGTCAGAGGGTCAGCACTGAGGGAGTGCTGCACTGTCAGAGGGTCAGTACTGAGGGAGTGCTGCACTATCAGAGGGTCAGTACTGAGGGAGTGCTGCACTGTCAGAGGGTCAGTAATGAGGGAGTGCCGCACTGTCAGAGGGTCAGTACTGAGGGAGTGCTGCACTGTCAGAGGGTCAGTACTGAGGGAGTGCTGCACTGTCAGAGGGTCAGTACTGAGGGAGTGCCGCACTGTCAGAGGGTCAGTACTGAGGGTGCTGCACTGTCACAGATCAGTACTGAGGGAGTGCTGCATTGTCAGAGGGTCAGTACTGAGGGAGTGCTGCACTGTCAGAGTGTAAGTACTGAGGGAGTGCCGCACTGTCAGAGGGTCAGTACTGAGGGAGTGCCGCACTGTCAGAGGGTCAGTACTGAGGGAGTGCTGCACTGTCAGAGGGTCAGTACTGAGAGAGTGCTGCACTGTCAGAGGGTCAGTACTGAGGGAGTGCTGCACTGTCAGAGGGTCAGTACTGAGGGAGTGCTGCACTGTCAGAGGGTCAGTACTGAGGGAGTGCCGCACTGTCAGAGGGGTCAGTACTGAGGGAGCGCTGCACTGTCAGAGGGTCAGTACTGAGGGAGTGCTGCACTGTCAGAGGGTCAGTACTGAGGGAGTGCTGCACTGTCAGAGGGTCAGTACTGAGGGAGTGCTGCACTGTCAGAGGGTCAGTACTGAGGGAGTGTCGCACTGTCAGAGGGTCAGTACTGAGGGAGTGCTGCACTGTCAGAGGGTCAGTACTGAGGGAGTGCCGCACTGTCAGAGGGTCAGTACTGAGGGAGTGCCGCACTGTCAGAGGGTCAGTACTGAGGGAGTGCCGCACTGTCAGAGGGTCAGTACTGAGGGAGTGCCGCACTGTCAGAGGGTCAGTACTGAGGGAGTGCTGCACTGTCAGAGGGTCAGTACTGAGGGAGTGCTGCACTGTCAGAGGGTCAGTACTGAGGGAGTGCTGCACTGTCAGAGGGTCAGTACTGAGGGAGTGCTGCACTGTCACAGATCAGTACTGAGGGAGCGCCGCGCTGTCAGAGGGTCAGTACTGAGGAGTGCTGCACTGTCACAGATCAGTACTGAGGGAGCGCCGCGCTGTCAGAGGGTCAGTACTGAGGGAGTGCTGCACTGTCAAAGGGTCAGTACTGAGGGAGTGCCGCACTGTCAGAGGGTCAGTACTGAGGGAGTGCTGCACTGTCAGAGGGTCAGTACTGAGGGAGTGCCGCACTGTCAGAGGGTCAGTACTGAGGGAGTGCTGCACTGTCACAGATCAGTACTGAGGGAGCGCCGCGCTGTCAGAGGGTCAGTACTGAGGGAGTGCTGCACTGTCAAAGGGTCAGTACTGAGGGAGTGCTGCACTGTCAGAGGGTCAGTACTGAGGGAGTGCTGCACTGTCAGAGGGTCAGTACTGAGGGAGCGCCGCGCTGTCAGAGGGTCAGTACTGAGGGAGTGCTGCACTGTCAAAGGGTCAGTACTGAGGGAGTGCCGTACTGTCAGAGGGTCAGTACTGAGGGAGCGCCGCGCTGTCAGAGGGTCAGTACTGAGGGAGTGCTGCACTGTCAGAGGGTCAGTACTGAGGGAGTGCCGTACTGTCAGAGGGTCAGTACTGAGGGAGTGCTGCACTGTCAGAGGGTCAGCACTGAGGGAGTGCTGCACTGTCAGAGGGTCAGTACTGAGGGAGTGCTGCACTGTCAGAGGGTCAGCACTGAGGGAGTGCTGCACTGTCAGAGGGTCAGTACTGAGGGAGTGCTGCACTATCAGAGGGTCAGTACTGAGGGAGTGCTGCACTGTCAGAGGGTCAGTACTGAGGGAGTGCCGCACTGTCAGAGGGTCAGTACTGAGGGAGTGCTGTACTGTCAGAGGGTCAGTACTGAGGGAGTGCTGCACTGTCAGAGGGTCAGTACTGAGGGAGTGCCGCACTGTCAGAGGGTCAGTACTGAGGGAGTGCTGCACTGTCAGAGGGTCAGTACTGAGGGAGTGCCGCACTGTCAGAGGGTCAGTACTGAGGGAGTGCTGCACTGTCAGAGGGTCAGTACTGAGGGAGTGCCGCACTGTCAGAGGGTCAGTACTGAGGGAGCGCTGCACTGTCAGAGGGTCAGTACTGAGGGAGTGCTGCACTGTCAGAGGGTCAGTACTGAGGGAGTGCTGCACTGTCAGAGGGTCAGTACTGAGGGAGTGCTGCACTGTCAGAGGGTCAGTACTGAGGGAGTGTCGCACTGTCAGAGGGTCAGTACTGAGGGAGTGCTGCACTGTCAGAGGGTCAGTACTGAGGGAGTGCCGCACTGTCAGAGGGTCAGTACTGAGGGAGTGCCGCACTGTCAGAGGGTCAGTACTGAGGGAGTGCCGCACTGTCAGAGGGTCAGTACTGAGGGAGTGCCGCACTGTCAGAGGGTCAGTACTGAGGGAGTGCTGCACTGTCAGAGGGTCAGTACTGAGGGAGTGCTGCACTGTCAGAGGGTCAGTACTGAGGGAGTGCTGCACTGTCAGAGGGTCAGTACTGAGGGAGTGCTGCACTGTCACAGATCAGTACTGAGGGAGCGCCGCGCTGTCAGAGGGTCAGTACTGAGGGAGTGCTGCACTGTCACAGATCAGTACTGAGGGAGCGCCGCGCTGTCAGAGGGTCAGTACTGAGGGAGTGCTGCACTGTCAAAGGGTCAGTACTGAGGGAGTGCCGCACTGTCAGAGGGTCAGTACTGAGGGAGTGCTGCACTGTCAGAGGGTCAGTACTGAGGGAGTGCCGCACTGTCAGAGGGTCAGTACTGAGGGAGTGCTGCACTGTCACAGATCAGTACTGAGGGAGCGCCGCGCTGTCAGAGGGTCAGTACTGAGGGAGTGCTGCACTGTCAAAGGGTCAGTACTGAGGGAGTGCTGCACTGTCAGAGGGTCAGTACTGAGGGAGTGCTGCACTGTCAGAGGGTCAGTACTGAGGGAGCGCCGCGCTGTCAGAGGGTCAGTACTGAGGGAGTGCTGCACTGTCAAAGGGTCAGTACTGAGGGAGTGCCGTACTGTCAGAGGGTCAGTACTGAGGGAGTGCTGCACTGTCAGAGGGTCAGCACTGAGGGAGTGCTGCACTGTCAGAGGGTCAGTACTGAGGGAGTGCTGCACTGTCAGAGGGTCAGTACTGAGGGAGTGCTGCACTGTCAGAGGGTCAGTAATGAGGGAGTGCCGCACTGTCAGAGGGTCAGTACTGAGGGAGTGCTGCACTGTCAGAGGGTCAGTACTGAGGGAGTGCTGCACTGTCAGAGGGTCAGTACTGAGGGAGTGCTGCACTGTCAGAGGGTCAGTACTGAGGGAGCGCCGCGCTGTCAGAGGGTCAGTACTGAGGGAGTGCTGCACTGTCAGAGGGTCAGTACTGAGGGAGTGCCGTACTGTCAGAGGGTCAGTACTGAGGGAGTGCTGCACTGTCAGAGGGTCAGCACTGAGGGAGTGCTGCACTGTCAGAGGGTCAGTACTGAGGGAGTGCTGCACTGTCAGAGGGTCAGCACTGAGGGAGTGCTGCACTGTCAGAGGGTCAGTACTGAGGGAGTGCTGCACTATCAGAGGGTCAGTACTGAGGGAGTGCTGCACTGTCAGAGGGTCAGTAATGAGGGAGTGCCGCACTGTCAGAGGGTCAGTACTGAGGGAGTGCTGCACTGTCAGAGGGTCAGTACTGAGGGAGTGCTGCACTGTCAGAGGGTCAGTACTGAGGGAGTGCCGCACTGTCAGAGGGTCAGTACTGAGGGTGCTGCACTGTCACAGATCAGTACTGAGGGAGTGCTGCATTGTCAGAGGGTCAGTACTGAGGGAGTGCTGCACTGTCAGAGTGTAAGTACTGAGGGAGTGCCGCACTGTCAGAGGGTCAGTACTGAGGGAGTGCCGCACTGTCAGAGGGTCAGTACTGAGGGAGTGCTGCACTGTCAGAGGGTCAGTACTGAGAGAGTGCTGCACTGTCAGAGGGTCAGTACTGAGGGAGTGCTGCACTGTCAGAGGGTCAGTACTGAGGGAGTGCTGCACTGTCAGAGGGTCAGTACTGAGGGAGTGCCGCACTGTCAGAGGGGTCAGTACTGAGGGAGTGCCGCACTGTCAGAGGGTCAGTACTGAGGGAGTGCCGCACTGACAGAGGGTCAGTACTGAGGGAGTGCTGCACTGTCAGAGGATCAGTACCGAGGGAGTGCTGCACTGTCAGAGGGTCAGTACTGAGGGAGTGCTGCACTGTCAGAGGGTCAGTACTGAGGGAGTGCCGCACTGTCAGCAGGACCGTCATTCAGGTAAGATATTAAAATGAGGCCCTGTTTACAGTCTCAGATGAACATAAAAGAATCCAGGCGTCGTTTCAGAAGATCAATCGAGTACTGTAGTTAGTTCCAATGTCCTGGCCAATATTCATCCCGCACCTCCATCACAAAAGAACAATTTCCGACACACAATAGTACCTGCACTTCAGGGAGTTCATTGGCTGAGAACGTTGGAAGACATTCAGTGATTGTGAAAGCCATTCTCTGAATGTACGTCTGCGTTCTGATTGGTCTGATAGATCAGTTAGGTTACAGAAAAGTGGCAGGGAGAGCAATCAACATGCAGTGCAATGCAGCCAGGGTGAAGCTGGGGGCTGGCACCCGGTCAAACAAACACTAATGGCAGTTGAAAAAAATAATAAAATGGGGTCAGAGATTCAGCTGAATCAACAGCGCGCTGAGCGTATGTTCTCTATTCAATATTTATTTGCCTGTTTTCAGTGCATTGCTCCCCTGCTGAGCAGCAACGTAATTCAATAATATTTACCCACAACCGACTCTCGCTATTTGGTAGGTTCAGTTTTCCTGGAGGAGATCCGAGATTTTCTTATCCGTATTCTCATCATTTCCAGGAGTCACTTCTACTGGTCCAAACTCGGGAATGTACACTGTTATAATGGCCCTGAGCACAGAACGTGGGGAGAAAACTACAGCCGGGAGATATAATTGAACAGGAATTTCCATGTTGCCGCCATGTAATTTCTGATTTGATTTGATTTATTATTGTCCCATGTATTAGTATACAGTGAAAAGTATTGTTTCTTGCATGCTGTACAAGCAATGCATACCATACATAGGGAAGGAAGGAGAGACTGCAGAATATAATGTTACAGTTATAGCAAGATGTAGAGAAAAGATCAACTTAATAGAGGCAGATCCATTCAAAAGTCTGATGGCAGTAGGGAAGAAACTGTTCTTGAGTCGGTTGGTATGTGACCTCAAACTTTGGGATCTGTTTCCTGACGGAATAAGGTGGAAGAGAGTGGGCAGGATTCTCCTCTACCCGGCAGGGCGGGCCGTACCGGCGCTGAGGAGTGGCGTGAACCACTCCAGCAGATTCCGCACCTTCAGGGGCTAGGCTGGCGTCGGTGGGGTTGGCGCGTGCCAGCCGGCGCAGAAGGGCCTCCACCGGCCGGTACGAGTTAGCGCATGCACGGGAGGGGCAGCGTGTGCTGGCGTCATCCCAGCGCATGCATGGGAGGGGCAGCGTGTGCTGGCGTCATCCCAGCGCATGCACGGGAGCGGCAGCGTGTGCTGGCGTCATCCCAGCGCATGCATGGGAGGGGCAGCGTGTGCTGGCATCATCCCAGCGCATGCACGGGAGGGGCAGCGTGTGCTGGCGTCATCCCAGCGCATGCGAAGGGGGGTTCTTCTCCTCCCAGGCCATGGTGGAGGTTGACAGCAGCCGGCGCGGAGGGAAAGAGTGCCCCCACGGCACAGGCTCGCCCGCGGATCGGTGGGCCCCGATCGCGGTCCAGGCCACCGTGGGGACCCCCTCGGGGCCAGATCCCCCCGCGCCCCCCTGAGGACTCTGCAGGCCGCCCTCAGAGCCAAGTCCCGCCTGTACGGACCTGGTTTGATTTATGCCGGGGGGGCCGTGAAGATACAATACTATATACATTATATACATTACATACACTGTATACATTATAGATATACCATACACTGGATAAAGGTAAAGTCTCCATAGCCCCTGATGACGATAGGCTGCTTTCCCCTTTGAGGGGGGAGAGCTGACTGGTGGTGATTTGAAAAAATGAAATGAAATGAAAATCGCTTATTGTCACGAGTAGACTTCAAATGAAGTTACTGTGAAAAGCCCCTAGTCTCCACATTCCGGCGCCTGTTCAGGGAGGCTGTTACGGGAATCGAACCGTGCTGCTGGCCTGCTTGGTCGGCTTTCAAAGCCAGCGATTTAGCCCTGTGCTAAACAGCTAAACAACCTGAGGATCACTACACCTCAGGCGAGGGGCAAGGTTGAGAAGGCGGGGCCTTCATCAATAACCTCACCCGGTTAGGGTGTGGCCTCGCTCAGCATCACAAACCAGCTTTCCAGCCAACTGAGCTAAACCGGCCCCAATGTTTGCACTATACACACTAGATATACTATACACTGTATACACTACAAACACTGTGTACACTACATACACTATACACAATATGAACTAGATACAGAATATACAGCATGGACATAGACCACTTTTCTCAGAAATGAGTGGCAACATCTGTTTCTTGGTCAAATAGTTAACCGCACAACCCAAAATTGGTATAGAGCGACCATTGTATTTCTAAGGACAATGGACAGTGACCCAACTCTGCTCTTTACTTTAAACTGGGGGCCTGAGCAATCAAGCTCTTCAAATCGCTGACAATTTTAGTTGCTTGTTATACGATAACTGAAAGAGAAATTTCAGACAGTTTTAGTCCTATTTCTTTTGTTGCAAACCGAAGTAAGTGAGCACTTTGCTGTGCTGTAATTCTGCCTATATCCATCTGTAAACACCCTAACAGCAAACTATCTCCCACAACAGTCCGCCCTATATCCTCGGCCTCTTCCAGGGTCATCCCGAGGATGACCACAGGGACTATTCTCTCACCCTCTCACCACATCCTTCATCTAAACGCACAAAGCATGGAGCAGGGTTTCAGCAGAAGACGAGATGGTGCAGGGATGAATTTGGGCAATGTTATGGAGATGCAAATAGACAGTCTCAGTGATAGGATAAATATGAGGTCAGAAACTCATTTTGGGATTAAGGATGAGACCAAGATTAGTAACAGACTGACAATGTCAGGGAGAGGGATGGAGTTAGTAGCGAGGGAAGGTAGTGGGAACCCAAAACAATGGCTTCAGTCTTCCCTATGCTTAATTGGGGACTATTTCTGCTCATCCAGTACTGGATGTCAGATAAGCAGTCTGATAATTTAACACCAGGGAGGGGATGAGAGAGGTGGTGGTGACATAGAGCTGGGTGTTGCCATGTGATGTGTATTTGGAATGTTCTCACCGTGAGGCATCGTGTAGATGAGAAATAGGAGTGGGACAAAAAATCTAGACTGGACATCAAGAGGTAGATTGTCAGCTCTAACCACTGGACAAACCTCAACAAGCCAAACTTTTCTTCCGCTAGATTTAGTCGAAGGACAATGCATCACGTTCCACAACTGGTAGATGGTCTTCATCACTAGGTTCTGATTTCTATACTTAATGTTTAGGCAGAAAGATCGCCCACCAAAACGGAGTTTTAGACAAGAAGTCTGCTCTTTCAATTGTACTTTTGTCTAATATTGTGAAAGTTAATGGTGATTAAGATTTCCAGTACAGTTTCATCAGCACTACAAACATGTTGTATTCAGATTGTCTGTAGTTCAGATTGTTCAAATCTTCTGTCCAAGCCAAAGAATGGAGAGATAGGCATCTCCAGTGTTAAGGAAAAGACAAGAGAGTGAGATTTTGATAGACAGTGAAATGACTGTCTCAGACACCTGGATGATCAAATCTTGTTCAGAGAGCAAATAGTTTGATGCTGTGACCTCTCCATTGATCTTTTCGATGAGATTAGTTCCTGCTGAAGTTCAGCATTTGTATAATTTCTAAAAGGATAATGGCATACATCTTCAAATGAGGTTTTCTTTGAGATGGTCAAGTTTTAGAGAGAGTATAGTGGTTGAGACATTGCTCAGAAACTTATGATTGAAAGGTTGAAATAATTTGGAAAAGTGAAGTTGAACCTTCAACAAGTACTGAAAAATAATTTATGGAAAATGTCAGTCACCATTAATTGGCGCATTCTTCATGGCAACATATTTACCAATCAGAGTCCACTTGTCAACCAATCAGCACTCTCTTCTCATACAGTATAAAATGTCGTTTGCCCCTTATACTGGTACTCTTGTGAAGGTGTGGCCTGATGAGTGGTAGACGAAAAGCTTTGACATGCTTTCTTTTTCAGTAATACTCAAGTTATGTACACCCAAACAACTACTAGAAAATTAGTTTAGTCTTCTTACAACTGTTGGCCTTTCTTATTTCAAACCTTTCCTGCCTCCTCTATTGTATCTAATATTATAATTATTGATTGTCTGAAACATTTTCTTTCCCACTTTCAGTGCCATTCAATAACTCTCTTCCTCTGCGACAGCCCCTTCATATCAGCTCGTCATGCCCTACATTTTCTGAACTTCTCGCTTGTCCATTTCTATCTCAGTGACATTCTGCATCATGAGCCCAGCTTTCTTAACATGGATAGGAGCATTATTGAAATTCTCTCTGGCGAGCTGCACTACATTTACACTGCTGAGTCATAAATTATAGTCGCTGATGTAGCGGCCGGAGTTACCTCGGTCAGTTCAGTACAACTTGTACAATGTTGGTATAACACCCCTTCAAACAGTTATATCTCAATGATTCTCCTGAGATTGTGGAAGAACTATGTTACTGCCCTTTAGATGGCAATGTTCTCCGTGGATTCCCTCCTCATTCACAAGTTGTTAAACTTGCTCCACTCGGTATTTGACCATTTTTGGGAGATTGGCTAAATTTCCAGGTTTAATTTTGCCAATTTCACTGCACTAGACTTAGTCAACATTTCTGGTTGAGGCAGAACGTTTCTATAGGGTGAGCAAGGTTCATTTTCATCATTTACCTTCAATGTTGGATTGAGTTGGGGTAATGAGGCGCAGTTGAAATCCTGCCGGCCTCCGCCACAGGCCTGCTTTTGAGAGTGGTCGTCGACTGATTTTCCTCCCTCAGATCTCTTCTTTGATCTGGATGATATCCAGAGCAGGGAACATGTTCCCACGCTGATCTCACACGAGCAACATCAAAATGATACTCCTCATTCATGTCTTGTCGAACGACGAGAAGATGAGAACTGACTGATCTGGTCATGCAGTTCACAAGCTGTTCAGTATAAACCACGGCTGTGTAGAATTGTTGGTTCAGGCGAGGCTTTAAGCTGATGTCCTGACTGTCATCTCCATTAGATATAAAAAGCATCGTGGCCACAAGGGGAAGCAACAAAAAGCAGGTCATAAGACCATAAGACATAGGAGCAGAATTAGGCCACTCGGCCCATCGAGTCTGCTCCGCCATTCAATCATGGCTGATATTTTCTCATCCCCATTCTCCTGCCTTCTCCCCATAACCCCTGATCCCCTTATTAATCAAGAGCCTGTCTTAAAGACACTCAGTGAATTGGCCTCCACAGCTTTCTGCAGCAAAGAGTTCCACAGATTCACCACCCTCTGGCTGAAGAAATTCCTCCTGATCTCTGTTATAAAGGATCGACCCTTTAATCTGAGATGGTGTCCTCTGCTTCTAGTTTTTCCTTCAAGTGGAAACATCTTCTCCACGTCCACTCTATCCAAGAGTCGCAGTATCCTGGAAGTTCAATAAGATCCCCCCTCATCCTTCTAAACTCCAATAAGTACAAACCCAGAGTCTTCAACCGTCCCTCATACGACAGGTTCTTCATTCCAGGGATCATTCTTGTGAACCTCCTCTGGACCCTTTCCAAGGCCCAGCACATCCTTCCTTAGATACAGGGCCCAAAACTGCTCACAATACTCCAAATGGGGTCTGACCAGGTCAGTTCTCTCCAATGACTTGACAAAATCCCTCGCCCAATAAAATTAAAACAGAATAGCTGGTCACTGTCTCATTGGTATTTCTGGGATCTTGCTGTGCACAATTTGGCTGCTGTGTTTCCCAAACATTCTGCACCCTCAATGTGTTGGACTGGGTGCATAGCAGCTTGGCATATCCTGCGATCATGAAAAGCACTTTGTTAAAGTAATTCCGATTCTTCTTCCTTCTAAACTGTTTTCTCCGGGTATGGTTTTTCAGCCTCTCTCGTAGGTGGGACACAAATTTAAGATAATTGGCAAAAGAATGGGAGACGACACAAGGAAAAACCTGTTTTTTACAAAAGTCATTCGGATCAGGAAAACTCAGCCTGAGAGCGTGGTGGAGGCACATTCCATCCCGGCTTTCAAAAAAGAATTGATAAATCAGCTGAAGAGGAAAATATTTTCAGGATTACGGGAGGGAGGGTGGGGAAATGGGACGAAGCGAGCCGCTCTTGCAGAGCATGGCGCAACAAATAGTCTGCTTCTGTGCTGGAACCATTCTGATTCTCCGTTGTGAGTCTGCCCACTACCCCTGTTAGCGAGGACGGAGAATTTGGCGCTCAGTCAAATCTCTCATCCACTGCCGGGAACGGACGGAGAATCCCGCTGCCGGGAACAGGAGGAGAATCCCGCTGCTGGGAACAGGAGGAGAATCCCACTGCCGGGAACAGACGGAGAATCCCGCTACCGGGAACGGACGGAGAATCCCGCTGCCGGGAACAGACGGAGAATCCCGCTGCCGGGAACGGACGGAGAATCCCGCTGCCAGGAACAGACGGAGAATCCCGCTGCCGGGAGCGGACGGAGAATCCCGCTGCCGGGAACAGACGGAGAATCCCGCTGCTGGGAATGGACGGAGAATCCCGCTGCCGGGAAAGGACGGAGAATCCCGCTGCTGGGAATGGACGGAGAATCCCGCTGCTGGGAACAGACGGAGAATCCCGCTGCTGGGAATGGATGGAGAATCCCGCTGCCGGGAACGGGCGGAGAATCCAGCTGCTGTGAACGGGCGGAGAATCCCGCTGCCGGGAACAGGCGGAGAATCCCACTGCCGGGAACAGGAGGAGAATCCCCCAGACGGAGAATCCCGCTGCTGTGAACGGACGGAGAATCCCGCTGGTGTGAACAGATGGAGAATCCCGCCCTTTAATTCTAACTAATGTAAGTTTCAAGCTGACCAGCAATTTTCCCATGCTCGGAAGGTGACTTGGATTAACCCATGTCCTGCGGAGTGTTATATCGAGAACAGGCTGGACAATTTTCTGCCTAATTTACACTACAAATTTGAATAACATCACCCAGGAAGAAGTAAAAGATTGCCGGTTTCTGAGTGAAAACAAATTACTTGACTTCCAAATAAGTCACTGAAATACTGTCACCATAAACCGACTTCACCCTGTAGGTGTGAATGTGCTGCCTGTACACAGTGCACAGTTACAGGAAATACGGCACACACTCCACTCTGGCACAGTGGCATAACTGCACAGGAAGAAATATGACAAAGTGTATTTGTTTTTTCTAGTTTTCCTGTCAAACAGGTGTGTGTGCAAACCATCTGCTCTGATGCCAGCACATAATATTTTGTGCTGGAAATGTTCTACCTGTTGCGTCTGCTTGTGACCTGTCAGGCTGTCAATCTACATGCCAGTTAATCCCTCCATTACTTCAAAATCCCATTGGAACTGCAGTATAAATATCAGAATCATAGAATCACAGAATCCTACAGTGCACAATGAGGCCATTTGGCCCATCGAGTCTGCACCGGCTTTGGAAAGGGCGCCCTTTCTAAGGGCACACTTCCACCCTATCCCCATAACCCAGTAACCCCACCAAACCTTTTGGACAGTAAGGGGCAATTTAGCATGGCCAATCCGTCTAACCTGCACATCTTTGGACTGTGGGAGGAAACCGGAGCACCCGGAGGAAACCCACGCGCACACGGGGGAGAACGTGCAGACTCCACACGGATAGTCACCCGAGGCCGGAATTGAACCCGGGTCCCTGGAGCTGTGAGGCAGCAGTGCTAACCGCTGTGCCATACTGTGGTAGAGAGATCTTTACTCTGTACTGTCTCTGATTGAATGCACATACACAGGGAGTAACTGATTTTGATACTGGGAGCGATCAATGTCAACACTGGGTGGCCACAATGAAAATAATCCCACTCTCCAATTCCAACTGGCCTCACCTTGACATCCACAGAAAATATTGTCTGAATACCAATGGCCTGGTCGGTACCAGCATTTCTTGTGAATGGTGACAGCAAACAGTTACGCCACATGCCCCCCCCCCCCCCCGGCCCCTTATAACAGGTCATAGCTATTCTGGATATTTTGGGCTGCTTGGAAATCTGATGCAACAGGTAGTCGGCACTGACTCTGTTGCTTGTTCAGCCCAGCCTGGCACTTTACCAGGGCATGGGGCCTAGTCAGGGTTAGCCTCAGAACCAGAAGCACGAGGGAGGGTTTCCAGGTGCTTCAGTGACAGGATAAGCAAGTAGAAAACGGCTTGTAAAGTACTGACCGCAATTCCACACACTACCTCAAAAACAGCTGCAGACAGAGGGACAACGACAGCCAGTTTCAATGATCTTGTGCAGGCAGACAACACTCGCGTTAACCCGTGAGAAACCAAATCCCTTTCAATGAGGTTGAACCACGCAATTCCTTTGCTGCTGCTTTTTAAAAATTCATTCCCGAATGTTGACATCACGAAGGCTGATACCTATTATCCTTTCTTAGCCGCTGGACTGGAGTCACATATAGGCCCAGGTTGAGTCAGATTTTCTTTTATAAATTTAGAGTACCCAATTAATATTTTTCCAATTGAGGGGCAATTTAGCGTGGCCAATTCACCTACCCTGTACATCTTTGGGTTGTGGGGGCGAAACCCACGCAGACACGGGCAGAATGTGCAAACTCCACACGGACAGTGACCCAGAGGCAGGATCGAACCTGGGACCTCGGCGCCGTGAGGCAGCAGTGCTAACCCACTGCACCTCCGTGATGCCGGGATTTCATTCCCTCAGGGACTATCATGTGCCAGTTGGGTTTCCGCAGAAATTCTACAGCTCCTTCGTCAGTGTCTGTGAGATCAGTCGTCAAATTCTATGGGCGAAATTCTCCGCCCCCCACGACGGGTGGGAGAATAGCGGGAGGGCCTTCCCGACATTTTTGCCGCCCTCCCGCTATTCTCCCACCCCCCCCCCCCCGCCGAAGTCCCGACCCGAATCGCTGCCGCCGTTTTTTTACGGCCGGCAGCGATTCTCAGCTGTTAGATGGGCCGAAGTCCCAGCCCTTTCCGCCGTTTTTACGAACGGCAAACACACCTGGTCTTGCCGTTCGTAAAAACGGCGTCACAAACTCGCTATTAATAACCATGGCACCGATTGGCACGGCCGTACCACGGCCGTGCCAAGGGTGCCATGGGCCCGCGATCGGTGGGCACCGATCGCGGGCAGCGGGCCCGATGCCCGCGCACTACTTGTCCTTCCGCCGCCCCGCAGTATCCATTCGCGGGGCGGCTGAGGGGCAACCCGGCCCGCGCATTCGCGGGTTTCGCGCAAAAACGCGATGACGTCACCCGCGCATGCGCGGGTTGGAGTCTTCCAAACTGCGCATGCGCGGCTGACGTCATATGACGCGTCAGCCGGCGCTAACTCCGGCAAGCGGGCTTAACGATTTTCGTTAAGCCCGTCTTGCCGGAGCCTACGGCGTCGGGCTGCTAGCCCCGACCGGGGACCAGAATCGGTCCCCCGTCGGGAAGGGGCGCACTGCCGTAAAACCCGCCGGGGTTTTACGGCAGCTTTACGATTTCTCCCGTTTTGGAAGAATCTCGCCCAAAGTTCTTTAAAAACTGGATTCAGAATCTCGGAATCTTCACAATGCCGAAGGAGGCTATCCGGCCCATCGAGTCTGTACTGGCTCCGTGAAATAGCATTCTACCTAGTCGCAAGCCCTCACAGAATCATAGAGTTAAATGTCAATGTTGGGATTTGAACTCGTGCTCCCTGGGTTACCAATGTGTTAATGTAAATATGTTAATTAAACTTTTACTGACTGTTAAATGTTATACAGATATGTAAAGAGAAAAAAGTTAATAAGGGCTAATGTAGGCCCCTTACAGTTAGAAGCGGGGAAATTCATAACAGGGAACAAAGAAATTTGTGGGGCAGCACGGTGGCACAGTGGTTAGCACTGCTGCCTCACAACGCCAAGGATCCGGGTTTGATTTCCACCTTGGGGGACTGTCTGTGTGGAGTCTGCACGTTCTCCCCGTGTGTGCGTGGGTTTCCTCCAGGTGCTCCGGTTTCCTCCCACAGTGTAAAGATGTGCGGGTTAGGTAGATCAGCCATACTAAATAGTCCCTAAGTGTCCAAAAGGTTAGGTGGGGTTACGGAAGATTGGGCTTAGCTAGGGTGATCTTTCGCAGGGTCGTGCAGACTCGATGGGCTGAATGGCTCCCATCTGCACTGTAGCGATTCTATGAAATGGCTGAGGAGCTAAATTTATACTTTGCTTCTGTCTTCATAAAGGAAGACATGAATAATGTACCGGAAGTTCACAAGTTTTAGTGAGGAGCTGAAGGAAATTAGTATTAGTAAAGGATAAAGAGAAAATGCTGGAAAGGCTCAGCAGGTCTGGCAGCATCTGTAGGGAGAGAAAAGAGCGAACGTTTCGAGTCCAGATGACCCTTTGTCAAAGCTAACGGACATAGAAAGTGGGAGATATTTATACTGTAGGTTGAGGGAATGAAAGATGAGTCATAGCCACAGAAACCAAGGGGCCAGGCCACCGTGGGGGCACCCCGTGGGGTCAGATCGCCCCGCACCCACCCCCCCCCCCCCCCCCCCCCCCCAGGATACCGGAGCCCACCCGCGCCGCCTGGTCCCGCCGGTAAATACCTTGTTTAATTCACGCCGGCGGGAACCGGCATAACAGCAACGAGACTTCGGCCCATCGCGGGCCGGAGAATCGCCGGGGGGAGGCCCACTGACAGGCGCGGCGCGATTCCCGCCCCCGCCGAATATCCGGTGCCGAAGACCCCCCAGCGGGGGGTCGGAGAATCCAGCCCAAGATGTCTGCCGTGGAAGACACGGCCCACTCCAATCTCCCATAACCTTTCATCGCACAATTAGCACCACTTTTGCACCGTCTAAAAAAGTACATTTGATGTGCAATATCTGTGTTTTGGTGGTGGTGTTCACATGCATCAACTGCATTTAACTTCCTAAGTGGGAGAGGTTACAGGCTTGGAGGGTACTTTTGAAGGAATCTTGGTCAGTTGCTGCAGTGCATTTTGCACACATGTCAGTGATAAGACCATAAGACATAGGAGCAGAATTAGGCCACTCGGCCCATCGAGTCTGCTCCGCCATTCAATCATGGCTGGTATTTTCTCATCCCCATTCTCCTGCCTTCTCCCCATAACCCCTGATCCCCTTATTAATCAAGAACCTATCTACCTCTGTCTTAAAGACACTCAGTGATTTGACCTCCACAACCTTCTGGGCAGAGTTCCACAGATTCACCCCCCTCTGGCTGAAGAAATTCCTCCTCATCTCTGTTTTAAATTATCATCCCTTTAGTCTAAGATGGTGTCCTCTGCTTCTAGTTTCTCCTACAAGTGGAAACATCCTCTCCACATCCACTCTATCCAGGCCTCGCAGTATCCTGTAAGTTTCAATAAGATCCCCCCTTATCCTTCTAAACTCCAACGAGTACAGATCCAGAGTCCTCAACCGTTCCTCATACGACAAGCTCTTCATTCCAGGGATCATTCTTGTGAACCTCCTCTGGATTCTGGAGGAAGTGAATGTTTAAGGTGGTGGATGGAGTGCCAATCAAACGGGCTGCTTTGTCCTGGATGGTGTCGAGCTTCTCGAGTGTTGTTGGAGCTGCGCTCACCCAGGCAAGTGGAGAGTATTCCATCACACGGGGGGGGCAGTCTCTTACAGGGAATGGTTGGGTTTATGTCCACTGGAATTTAAAAGAATGAGAGGTGATCTTGTTGAAACATCTAAGATCCTGAGGGGAGTTGACAGGGTGGATGCTGAGAGGATGTTTCCCCGTGTGGGAGGGGCTGGAGCTCGGGGACATAGTTTAAAAATAGGGGGTCTTCCATTTAAGGCTGAGATGAGAAGGAACTTTCCCTCAGATGGGCCATGACTCTTTGGAACTCTCTTCCCTGAGGAACAGTGGATGCTCAGTCATTGAATAAATCTAAGCCAGAGGCAGGTAGATTCTTGACTACCAAGGGAGTGAAAGGTTATCAAGGTTGGCAGAATGTGGAGTGGAGGCCACAATTAGATCAGCCATGATGTTATTGAATGATGGAGCAAGTGAGAGGGGCCAAATACTCTCCTCCCGCTCCTGATTCACATGTTCACACTCTTGACATGGGGCTTGTAGATGCTGTGGAGTCGAGAGGTAGTTACTCACCGCACAGTTCCCAGCATCTGACCTGCCACAGTGTTAATGTGGCTGGGTCCAGTTCAGTTTCTGGCCAATGGTAGCTCCCAGGATGTTGATTGTAGGGGGGGGGGCGGGGGTTCATTGATGGTAATGCCATTGAATGTCAAGGGGCGATAGTTAGTCTCTCTCTTGTTGGAGATGGTCATTGCCTGGCACTTGGGTGGCACGGATGAAACTTGCCACTTGTCAGCCCCAAGCCTGGATACAGATCTCACTGGCCTTGCTATTTTCTTTCTGCAAACAGATGATTTCCACATTGACGGTCTCATCATGCCTTCCCCAGACAGCAGTGTGGATCTTATGATTGTCGTGAATTGTGTTTTGTTGACAGCTCTGTAAGTAATTGAAGTGAATTCTCAGCTGTAACCACCAGGAAGGCTGTACGTTTGATTTGTGACCTGTAGAGCTAGCTGACCTTAGCTGAGATGCTGGGCTGCCTGCTACACTTTACCTCAGCATCACAGGCCAGGAGAATGGAGAAATCAACCATCGATTCCCCTCCTTGAGATTGTCCATTGACTCCTGTCAGAAGGTGGGGTCCTGAAGACATTGTGTGAGGACAGGATTAAACCCAGCTGTAACGATTGAGTGGCTCCTGATGTTCACCGCAAGAGTGGTTACATGGGCAAGATCCCAGGGGGCAGATGGTACAAATTGAACTGTGCCCCAGAAAAGCATTGGTGGCTTCAACACCAGAGAGAATAACATAGAAAAATAAATGGGGGTTGTGCCTTTTTTACTGGTATGCTTGTATGTGAATGTGTATGTGTATGTGTATGTTTGTGTATGTGTATGTTTGTGTTTGTGTATGTGTATGTTTGTGTATGTGTATGTTTACTGGTATGCTTGTATGTGTATGTGTATGTGTTTGTGTATGTTTACTGGTATGCTTGTATGTGTATGTGTATGTTTGTGTATGTGTATGTATGTGTATGTGTATGTATGTGTATGTGTGTGTATGTATGTGTTTGTGTATGTGTATGTATGTGTATGTGTATGTATGTGAATGTGTATGTGTATGTATGGGTATGTGTATGTGTATGTATGTGTATGTGAATGTGTATGTATGTGTATGTATGTGTATGTGTATGTGTATGTATGTGTATGTGTATGTATGTGTATGTATGTGTATGTATGTGTATGTATGTGTATGTATGTGTATGCATGTGTATGTGTATGTGTATGTATGTGTATGTATGTGTATGTGTATGTTTACTGGTATGCTTGTATGTGAATGGCTTCACTTATTCTGCCCCTGGGAGTGTGAAATCTGCCACGTGACGTAAATAACTGGGAGTAACCAACGAGCTGAGGGTATCACAGACTCACTTGTAGAGAGGGTTCTGTTAGAGGAAGAGATTTGTAGACAGGTGCAAACTAGACAACACAGCACATTCCAACAAGCTGAAAGAATGGGTACAATTGGACATCAATCAACTCAATACTGGAGGATATTGGTTACATAGAAACATAGAAGCAGGAGGAGGCCATTCGGCCCCTTGAGCCTGCTCTGCCATTAATTATGATCATGGCTGATCATCAAGTTCCAGACCCTGATCCCACCTTCCCCCCAGATCCTTTGATCCCTTTATCCCCAAGAGTTATATCTAATTCCTTCTTGAAATTACACATTTTGACCACAACTACTTTCTGTGGGAGTGAATTCCACAGATTCCCCGCTCTCTGGGTGAAGAAATTTCTCCTCACCTCAGTCCTAAAAGGTTTACCCCTTATCCTCAAACTATGACCCCCAGTTCTGGACTCCCCCACCATCGGAAACATTCTTTCTGAATCTACCCTGTATAATTCTGTTAGAATTTTGTAAGCGGCTATGAGAACTCGCACTCACTTTTCTAACCTCCAATTAATATAATCATAACCGATTTAGTCTCTCCTCATATGACAGCCCCACCATCCCAGGAATCAGCCTGGTAAACCTTCGCTGCCCTCCCTCCATAGCAACAACATCCGTCCTCAGATAAGAACACCAAAACTGCCCACAGTGCTCCAGGTGTGGCCTCACCAATGCCCTATTCAATTGCAGTAAAACGTCCCTATTCCTATACTCCAATCCTCTCGCTATGAAAGCCAACATACCTTCTTTACTGCCGGCTGTACCTGCTTACTTTCAGTGACTAATGCACGAGGACACCATGGTCTCGCTGATTGCCGTGGGGGCACTTTTCCTTCGGGCATCAGCCTCCGCGATGGCCGACGGGGAGGTGACCCCCCCCCCCCACGCATGCGCTGGGATGACATCAGCAGCCGCTGACTCTCCCGCGCATGCGCGGACTTCCGCCGGCTGCCGGAGTCCCTTCGGCCCCGGCTGGCGTGGCGCCAAAGGCCTTTCCCGCCGGCCCACCAACCACTCTGGCGTGGGCCCAGCTCCTAAAGATGAGGGCTTGGCCCCCAACGGTGCAGAGGATTCCGCACCTTTGGGGCGGCCCAACGCCAGAGTGGTTCACACCATTCCATCCCGGCGGGACCCCCCCCGCCCCGCCCGAACCCCCCCCGCCCCGCCGGGACCCCCCGCCCCACCGGGACCCCCGCTCCGCCAGGACCCCCCGCCCCACCGGGACCCCCGCCCCGCCAGGACCCCCCACCCTACCGGGACCCCCCGCCCCACCGGGACCCCCGCTCCGCCAGGACCCCCCGCCCCACCGGGACCCCCGCCCCGCCAGGACCCCCCACCCTACCGGGACCCCCGCCCCACCGGGATCCCCCCCGCCCCGCCGGGACCCCCCCCCGCCCCACCGGGACCCCCCGCCCCCGCCGGGACCCCCCCCGCCCCGCCAGGACCCCCGCCCCACCGGGATCCCCCGCCCCGCCGGGACCCCCCGCCCCGCCGGGACCCCCGCTCCGCCAGGACCCCCCGCCCCGCCGGAACCCCCCGCCGGGACCCCCCGCCCCACCGGGACCCCCGCCGGGACCCCCCCGCCCCACCGGGACCCCCCCACCCCACCAGGACCCCCCGCTCCGCCAGGACCCCCCGCTCCGCTGGGAACCCCCGCCCCACCGGGACCCCCCGCCCCACCGGGACCCCCCGCCCCACCAGGACCCCCGCCGGGACCCCCCGCCCCACCGGGACCCCCCCCCCACCCCACCGGGACCCCCCCACCACCCCACCGGGACCCCCCGCCCCACCGGGTAGGGGAGAATCCAGCCCCTTGATTCAACACCCACTGGATAGGGTGAGCAGGCACCAGAAATTGTGGAATTACAGATAAACTTTTATAAAACACTGGTTTGCCCACAGCTAGAGTATTGTGTTCGATTCAGCGAAGACCAGCTCCGGAAGGACATCAAGACCTTGGAGATGTTGCAGAGGAGATCCACTGGAATTCCGGCACAGATGAGGGGCTTTGGTTGTCTGGGGGAGGCTGGAGAAGCTAGGATCATTCTCCTTAGTAAATAGGAAATACAGCAGAGGCCTCAAAATCAGAACGTCTGAAGGGGAATCGAGATAGTGGAAGAGAGAAAGGAATGTGTGTGATGATGGATTTAGGTGTGGAAGGCTGAGAGGAGGCCCATGTCCAGCGTCAGCAGCAGCATAGATCGGATGGGCCGATCTCTCCTGTAAATACTTTGGGGCAGTTTTGCCAAAGGTCAGCGTCTTCGTGAGGAGAGGGAAAGAAGGAGAAAAGAAACGCAACAGATAGCTTTGTGGCAGATGGTCCAGTCACACTCTGCAACTGATGTGAAAGCAAATTATTCTGTTTAATGTTTGTAAAGTGACCCCAACAATGACCTGCGCAGTATATAATATCTAGAAGATGCTGTATCATTAACCCACCCAGAGCAGCAGCGAGCATCAGGAAGACCAGCTTGTGTTAACTCAGACCAGACACACAATCTCTCAGCGGCCAATAAATGAAGCACTAATTTCATTTTGCTCTTTCCTCTTGCCAAAGTGTTTTACTAAAAGTGTGCGATCTGTTTTCACTAATAACAACAGCACAGGTCCCGACAATGGCATTTAGATAAATCCCCACTAATGTCTTGTTGACTGGTAGTCATTTTACTGCCAGCACGAAGGTAATTCATAATTAATATAATTACAAGACGACAGTCAGAGGACAAAAGATTTTTATGTCACAACATTAACTATGTCCATGGAGTAAAATGGTTTTCATACACAGACAGCGATTTACAAATGTTCTCAGGCATTTACAGCAAATAAGGAAAATGGGAAGCAAGTGAGGGTCGGGAAGAAAGCAATTTCCTTCAAATGAAACTTTGGCAGGTGAAATCTTGGAAAAGGGGAGGGTATGTGAAAGATACTGAAGGTGAATAAGGTTTACACTTTTACACTTGTCTGCAGAGAGTCACAATGTCCATAATGGCCCTGCACAACTGATCGACCAGGTTAGTGATTTTTACAAGTTCTGTTCGCAAAACACCCTGTAAATATTGACGCACTCCCCGTGCACCCCCTGTGAATATTGCTACACTCCCCAGGACACCCTGTAAATACTGACACACTCCCCGTGCACCCCCTGTGAATATTGCTACACTCCCCAGGACACCCTGTAAATACTGACGCACTCCCCGTGCACCCCCTGTGAATATTGCTACACTCCCCAGGACACCCTGTAAATACTGACACACTCCCCAGGGACCCCCTGTAAATACTGACACATTCCCCAGGACCCCCTGTGAATACTGACACACTCCCCGGGGACCCCCTGTAAATACTGACACATTCCCCAGGAACCCCCTATAAATACTGACACATTCCCCGGGGACCCCCTGTAAATACTGACACACTGCCCAGGAACCCCCTGTAAATACTGACACACTGCCCAGGACCCCCTGTAAATACTGACACACTCCCCGGGGACCCCCTGTAAATACTGACACATTCCCCGGGGACCCCCTGTAAATACTGACACACTGCCCAGGACCCCCTGTAAATACTGACACACTCCCCGGGTCTCCCTGTAAATACTGACACACTCCCCAGGACCCCCTGTAAATACTGACACACTCCCCGGGGACCACCTGTAAATACTGACACACTCCCCAGGACACCCTGTAAATACTGACGCACTCCCCGTGCACCCCCTGTGAATATTGCTACACTCCCCAGGACACCCTGTAAATACTGACGCACTCCCCGTGCACCCCCTGTGAATATTGCTACACTCCCCAGGACACCCTGTAAATACTGACACACTCCCCAGGGACCCCCTGTAAATACTGACACATTCCCCAGGACCCCCTGTGAATACTGACACACTCCCCGGGGACCCCCTGTAAATACTGACACATTCCCCAGGAACCCCCTATAAATACTGACACATTCCCCGGGGACCCCCTGTAAATACTGACACACTGCCCAGGAACCCCCTGTAAATACTGACACACTGCCCAGGACCCCCTGTAAATACTGACACATTCCCCGGGGACCCCCTGTAAATACTGACACACTGCCCAGGACCCCCTGTAAATACTGACACACTCCCCGGGTCTCCCTGTAAATACTGACACACTCCCCAGGACCCCCTGTAAATACTGACACACTCCCCGGGGACCACCTGTAAATACTGACACACTCCCCGGGGGACCCCCTGTAAATACTGACACACTCCCCGGGGGACCCCCTGTAAATACTGACACACTCCCCGGGGACCCCCTGTAAATACTGACACACTCCCCGGGGACCCCCTGTAAATACTGACACACTCCCCGGGGGACACCCTGTAAATACTGACACACTCCCCGGGTCTCCCTGTAAATACTGACACACTCCCCGGGGACCCCCTGTAAATACTGACACACTCCCCGGGGATCCCCTGTAAATACTGACACACTCCCCAGGGGACACCCTGTAAATACTGACACACTCCCCGGGTCTCCCTGTAAATACTGACACACTCCCCGGGGACCCCCTGTAAATACTGACACACTCCCTGGGGACCCCTGTAAATACTGACACACTCCCCGGGGGACCCCCTGTAAATACTGACACACTCCCCGGGGATCCCCTGTAAATACTGACACACTCCCCGGGGTCCCCCTGTAAATACTGACACACTCCCCGGGGACACCCTGTAAATACTGACACACTCCCCGGGTCTCCCTGTAAATACTGACACACTCCCCGGGGACCCCCTGTAAATACTGACACACTCCCCGGGACCCTGTAAATACTGACACACTCCCCGGGGACCACCTGTAAATACTGACACACTCCCCGGGGAACCCCCCCTGTAAATACTGACACACTCCACAGGAAACCCCTGTAAATACTGACACACTCCCCGGGGGACACCCTGTAAATACTGACACACTCCCCGGGGGACACCCTGTAAATACTGACACACTCCACAGGGAACCCCTGTAAATACTGACACACTCCCCGGGGGACTCCCTGTAAATACTGACACACTCCCCGGGGGACACCCTGTAAATACTGACACACTCCCCGGGGACCCCCTGTAAATACTGACACACTCCCCGGGTCTCCCTGTAAATACTGACACACTCCCCAGGAACCCCCTGTAAATACTGACACACTCCCCGGGGACCCCCTGTAATACTGACACACTCCCCGGGGACCCCCTGTAAATACTGACACACTCCCCGGGACCCTGTAAATACTGACACACTCCCCGGGGACCCCCTGTAAATACTGACACACTCCCCGGGGCCCCCCTGTAAATACTGACACACTCCCCAGGACCCCCTGTAAATACTGACACACTCCGCAGGACACCCTGTGAATACTGACACACTCCCCGGGGACCCCTGTAAATACTGACACACTCCCCGGGGACCCCTGTAAATACTGACACACTCCCCGGGGACCCCCTGTAAATACTGACACACTCCCCAGGACACCCTGTGAATACTGACACACTCCCTGGGGACTCCCTGTAAATACTGACACACTCCCCCCGGGACCCCCTGTAAATACTGACACACTCCCTAGGGACCCCCTGTAAATACTGACACACTCCCCGGGGACCTCCTGTAAATACTGACACACTCCCCCCGGGACCCCCTGTAAATACTGACACACTCCCCCGGGACCCCCTGTAAATACTGACACACTCCCCGGGACCCCTGTAAATACTGACACACTCCCTGGGGACCCCCTGTAAATACTGACACTCTCCCCGGGACCCCATGTAAATACTGACACACTCCCCGGGGACCCCCTGTAAATACTGACACTCTCCCCGGGACCCCATGTAAATACTGACACTCTCCCCGGGACCCCCTGTAAATACTGACACACTCCCCAGGACCCCCTGTAAATACTGACACACTCCCCAGGACCCCCTGTAAATACTGACACTCTCCCCGGGACCCCATGTAAATACTGACACTCTCCCCGGGACCCCCTGTAAATACTGACACACTCCCCAGGACCCCCTGTGAATACTGACACACTCCCCGGGGACCCCCCTGTAAATACTGACACACTCCCCGGGGACCCCTGTAAATACTGGCACACTCCCCAGGGACCCCCTGCTGGCCATCATGAACCAGCTGTCTAGTCTACTGAGCTGAACCAGCCCCTGCTCCTGACAATATCGCTGATTGTTTCAAATATAATTTTATAACAGTCGAGCAAATCCTTATGCTCCCAATGTAATTCCTGCGTAGTTAATCCAGGACAAGGAAGTGTAATGAATGTGAAATCCTGTTCACCCGTGTCACACACAAGATCCATAATATCCCTGCACGGACTGAACTCAATACCAAATTCACAATTCTTTGATTGGTTAGATTTATTGTCACGTGTACTGAGGTACAGTGAAAAGTATTGTTCTGCGTACAGTCCAGACAGATACACAGGGCGGGATTCTCCGACCCCCCCCCCCCCCCCCCCCCCCAAACCAGGTCGGAGAATCCCCGGGGGGGGGGGGGGTGTCGTGAATCCCGCCCGCCGCTCCGACGCCGGCTGCCACATTCTCCAGCCCCGGTTTTGGGCGGGGTTGGGGCTCACGCCGCGTTGGTCGGGGGTCCTTGACAGGCCCCCCACCCCCCCACCCCACCACCAGCAATTCTCATGGAGCGGCCGTCGGTTTCTGGCCAGTCCCACCAGCGAGGATTGGACATGATCCCACACGGCGGGAACTGGCAGGTGAAAAAATGAAAATGAAAATCGCTTATTGTCACGAGTAGGCTTCAATGAAGTTACTGTGAAAAGCCCCTAGTCGCCAGATTCCAGTGCCTGCTCGGGGAGGCTGGTACGGGAATCGAACCGTGCTGCTGGCCTGCTTGGTCTGCTTTCAAAGACAGCAATTTAGCTCAGTGAGGTAAACCAGCCCCTTAAGTTGGTTAGTGCGGTCCTCGGGGTTGGGGGGGGGGGGGGGGATCCGACCCCGTGGAGGGCCACCACAATGGCCTGGCCTGCGATCGGGACCCACCGAGCTGCAGGCGGGCCTGTGCCGTGGGGGCACTTCTTCCTTCTGCTCCGGCCCCTGTACGGCTCCGTCGTGGCCGGCGTGAGAAGGCACCCCCCCCCCCCTGCACATGCGCTAACTCGCGCAGTCCCTTCAGTGCCGGCTGGCGCAGCATCAACCCCTCCGGTGCCGGCCTAGCCCCCGGAAGTGTGGAGAATTCCGCAACTTCCGGTCGGCCCGACGCCGGAGTGGTTCGTGTCGTTTTTTACGCTGGCGTCGGGCCATCGCGCCGATTTGGGTGAAACCCGCCCATAGACACGGGCATCGGCTGAAGCATACACAAGTACAGTCCAACTCAGTAGAGAAGATGTGTGAAGAGATCAGTTCAGTCCATAAGAGGGTCATTTAGTCTGGTATCAGCGGGAAAGAAGCTGAATCCCGCCCCCGCCGGCTGCCGAATTCCCCCGGGGATTGCACTGCACTGATCGATGGCAGCGGCCCCCCCGCCGATTCTCCGGCCCGCGATGGGCCGAATGGCCGCCCGTTTTTGGGCTGGTCCTGCCGCCGTAAATTAGAATAGGTGCTTAGAGTAGGCCTCTGGGGGGGGGGGGGGGGTGCAGGGGTATCTGGCCCCCACGGTGCCCCCACGGTGCCCCCACGGTGCCCTGGCCCGTGATCGGGACCCACCGATCCGCCGGCAGGCCTCTGCCATGGGGGCACTCTATTCCTCCGCATCGGCTGGTGTAAAAGTCCGTGATCGCCGACGCAGAGGGTGAACCCCACCCCCCTGCGCAAGCGCTGGGATGACGCCAGCACACGCTGGTGCTCCCGCGCATGCGCCAACTCGTGCCGGTGCAGTGCCAAGCCCCTTCCGCGCCAGCCGGCGGGGTGAAAACCACTACAGCGCCGCCCTAGCCCCTGAAGGTGGGGAGGATTCCGCACCTTCACGGCGGCCCAACGCCGGAGTGGTTCACGCCATTCCTCGGCGCCGGGACCCCCCCGCCCCACCGGGTAGGGGAGAACCCCACCCCTGTTTTTGAGTCTGTTTGTACGTGTTCTCAGACTTCTGTATCTCCTGCCCCATGGAAGAAGTTGGAAGAGTGAGTAAGGCGGGTGACTGCCATTTGCTGTGCATCGACTGTCTGGGTGGATGGGTGGGCAATAGGGTGGGGGAATGAGAGCACACAGTGGATAAATGTGAGTTATTGTACGCAGGGTAAACACCAGCAGTGATTGGTTGTGCTGAATGACCCGTTTACATGTTATTATTTCTATGTATTTCTCTACAATGGGTGAACAAGATCAAAAAGGGAGTAAAATCCTTTAAGTCCTTCGGATCTCGATTCCAAAGAGAAAATGCTGGAAAACCTCAGCAGGTCTGGCAGCATCTGTCCGGAGAGAAAAGAGTCCAGATGACCCTTTGTCAAAGGATCTCGATTGGTCACCGAAAATCAGTGTGATGTCATCTGTTTAATCAAGGCCTTCCATTAATGAGTAACAATCCAGCTAACATCAGCCTCTCTGTTATCTTTAACATAGATTCCTCTTCTTGTACCTTCCTGTGCAGATACCGCTGGAGTCAATCTCCCAGCGTGGCATTCCAACCTTACTCTACAATCAGTGACGCCCAGTACTCTACAGGCCCAACAGAAAGACAAATACACTTAGATCACGTGAAGAGTCTTTGAGCAGACATTGGCAGATCCCTCGAGTGTGGCTCCGTGAACCTCAGCTGCCGTCTCGCGCTGGGGGTGAGGAGAGAATGTGTGCCATTGGGGTGGCTGGGGTCGGGGGCTGTACACCCCCCCCCCCCCCCCCCCCGCCCCGTGATCCTGGTCCAATTCACATTGAATGTTCTCTACCCCACTTTGTAGCCAAGAGCAGGGTGTCTGTGATTCCCCCCCCCCCCAGCCCCAACCCTTCCTGAAGTTGGGTGCTGAGTCCAATTGCACCCCCTACCCCATCAGTGCTGGCCGCTGAAATCTCCAAAGCCAACAGAAGCCCAGGATGAAATCCAAACTTCCCCATCCTGCATGGCAGCAGACCATCCTCTGCCTCACTCACCTGTGGCGAGAAGCCGAATCAAAGTTGGTTCATATTGTCAGCACATTAAATGTGGTTGTGCATATTTAATGCAGAGGTTGACTGATTTCTGGGGATAGTGTGGAAAGGTGGAGTTGTAGATCAGCCTGTTGCAGCAAGCTCAAAGGGCCAAATGGCCTTTTGCTGCTCCTGATGGTTCTGTTTTTACATAATCATGGGCAATTTTTCTATATCAACGTTTCAGTAACAACGCTTTGATCAGTAATATCTAGAAAAACAATCAGTGCCTTCTGATGACTAAGGGGCCATTTTGAAGTCACCTCATTTCTGCTGCTCACAAAGCGAGTGTCATAATCTCGGCTTGACAATTCCACGCAGCAGAATAGAAAGTAAACCAGAGTGCGTTCGCCTCCTGCTCACAGGCTGACTGGTTGTTTGACGCTGATTGGAGTTTGGATAATGTCTCTTTCAATCTTAGCAGAAAAGCCCAAACCAGGAAACATTAGCTACCTGTTTGCTCCACAAATCTCGACCTGTTGAGAGTCTCTCTGGAGTTCTGGTTCTATTTTTAAAAAAAAATAAATTTAGAGTGCCCAATTCATTTTTTTAAATTAAGGGACAATTTAGTGTGGCCAATCCACCTACCCTGCACATCTTTGGGCTGTGGGGGTGAAACCCACGCAGACACGGGGAGAATGTGCAAACTCCACACGGACAGTGACCCAGAGCCGGGATTCGAACCCGGGTCCTCAGCGCCGTAGACAGCAATGTTAACCACTGTGCCACTGTGCTGCCCTGTTCTGGTTCTATTTAACATCTCTTTCTCACGATCCAGAGAGCAGTGGAGGCAGGGTCAGTACATTTATTCAAGGGCGAAAGGGAGTCAAGGGTTATGGGGGGCAGACAGGAAAGTGGAACCACGCCCAGGATGGTAACACTCGGTCAGGGTGGTAACACTTCCCTCCCAATCACCATGTCACAGCCAAGGGAATCATACTCGACAAGATTCCTTGTCCATGTTACAAATGGCCACACCCCAGGCTGACCAAGTCCAAAGGCACTAAATCTCCTGGCAAGGTGGAGAAATCGAGAAATAATAAGAACCTTGGAGGTATCTTTTGAAATAATAGGCGGAGGATCATCCCCAGGATGCACCGTGGATTCAGGAGCTGAAACAGCAGGGTCATTCCCAGGGTCATTACCTGCCTCATTCCCAGGGTCATTCCCAGGGTCATTCCCAGGGTCATTCCCAGGGTCATTCCCAAGGTCATTCCCAGGGTCATTCCCAGGGTCATTCCTAGGGTCATTCCCTGCGTCATTCCCTGCGTCATTCCCAGGGTCATTCCCAGGATCATTCCCAGGGTCATTCCCTGCGTCATTCCCTGCATCATTCCCAGGGTCATTCCCAGTCGATTGGCTTCTCCGGTTCCTTCCACCAATTGGCATTTTTGTGTTGTGATTTATTCGCTGGGATAACAGACCAGACATTTATCTGTCGATTGTC